>NW_015507802.1:1867-2541 GCF_001515645.1 Sinocyclocheilus grahami | reverse complement strand
TTTTTTTTTTTGCTTATATTGTGTGTACTGATGTTTTTCTAATATTGTATGTGGAATAATCATGCCAATAAAGTTGAAATTTGGAAGAAAGACAGTAAATGAGAGTGAAAGAGAGCTAATTCAACAGATTTTTCAACGTAGACATCTGATTCAAAAATCAGATTGAATTAATTAACAAATTAATTACCTTTCCCATTATTGTACCAAAATTAAATCTTTCATCAGTGCTGACTAAAGGGAAGGCATCTGACCAGAGAATTGCAAATGAAAAGCAACAGTTGAAACAGCAGAAACAGTTGTATTCAGCCTGAGTGTTATGAGATTGCTCAAAATTAATGACCATGTTGCCAAGCAACAGTCTTCCAGTTCAGCCTAGATGTTATTAATACACAGGCAGTGCAAGCTGGCTCACGTTAAATTGGCTAGTTCAATCAATATTCTTAAACTGGATGAAGAGGCAAGCAAATCTCCATGGAATTCAGAATCAGCAAATCCAAGAGAACAAGACTCTACCTAAAGACATTTCCCTTTGTTTTACTAGTGCGCCATGACAGGGCAATTATCTGTATGGGACTCTAACACAAGGGTGTCTCACAAATATGGCCTTCAGAATTATAAAAAAAAAAAAAAAAAACTTTTGAAAACATTGAGTGAATTTGCAACAGATGGCACAA
>NW_015507802.1:0-240 GCF_001515645.1 Sinocyclocheilus grahami | reverse complement strand
GAGGGGGCCCCACGGCAAACAGACTGAGGGGGAAACCCTCCCCCAGCACATACATATACTCTTCACAAAACTCTCAAAACATTGTACTGGATGGAGGACAGGCAAAAAGAATGAAGGTACAACTCTCTCAAATACATTTTTAATAGTGGTCTCATACTTTTGGACGCCGCTGTATAAACAATATAATTGGCACTAGTTTGTACAAGTATTCTCCCCACATATGCCTCTTACACTGTATTT
>NW_015507801.1:41788-45231 GCF_001515645.1 Sinocyclocheilus grahami | reverse complement strand
TTGCGAGAAAATAAGTCAGAATTGCGAGATATAAACTCGCAATTGTGAGAAAAAAAGTCATAATTGCGAGAAAAAAAGTCATAATTGTGAGAAAAAAAGTTAGAATTTTGAGAAAAAAAGTTAGAATTGTGAGAAAAAAACCCGAATATCTAATGAATGTCAAACATCAAACTAACTTTACCGCCGTGCCTGATTTGGTCGCATCAGTGAACTGAACACTCATTTCGGGCATTTGTCGGCGAGTGAAAAATCGGGGCTAAAATCGTGCAGTGTGAACTCGGCATTAAGTTACGATGCTTTTTGTAAACATACCGTAAGATTAAGATCAGTCGTATGATCGTTTTTACGAATTTTATAGGCTTACGAAGCTTTTGGACACGCAGCCCTGATCAGTTTCATCTGTAAATAGACTGGTGCTGTAGTTTTGTCTATGCAACTCAGTTAAGTATTAAACTGCTAGCAAATGTTTGCTTTATAATTATCGTCGGTCAGAATACTGTATGTTAAATACATCATTATCTACTGTAAGGTTGCATTAATACGTCTTTTAAACTCCTTTCAGTCATTAGAATAATTCAGTTCAATCTGTTTTATGTAACTCAGAGAGTGTGAGTTTGTCCAGTGGGAATCAAACCTGTGATTAGGAAGAGCTTCGTGATCTACGAGTTGAGATTCCCAGTTCAACCTACTGCAGTTCAACAGAAAACTACAGGCAGAACAGTGACAGAGCTTCACACAGTCTGGATAAATGAACAGAGATTGTGTTACTGTTTGAGAAGCACTAACATCTCTTGCAGGACGATGAAGAGACAGACGTCAGGAGACCGAGAAGATCATCAGCTGAAGACAGACGAAAGAGACGGAGGAGGAAACAGAATATCAACATGTCAACCAACCATACCACAGGTGACAATCACTGAAAGCTTCAAATGAGTCTTCAAGAATACTTCAATTCTGTAGAAGCACTTTCATTTACATGCAGATACAGATTATGTGTAGACAGAAATATTAGATTATACATAACTTCTGAGGAAAATACATTTTCTTCACTGCTTATTCAGTGAAAATGAACATAAATAATAATTTTCATTATTTTAGTGATTTGACAGAATCTCACTTTCACTTTGAATAACATTGTTGTTTGTAAGAATCATTCAAAGATGCTGATTTCTGTCGGTTTGTGTTACTGTGATGAAAGAGTCAAATATAATGTAAGACGTTTGTTTCATACAGTGATTGTTGCCCACAATCCTCCTCGCAGGAGAAGACCGAGCAAAGACCTACCTCCTGACAGTAAGTCTGTACCTACATTAACACATGAAGTGATGAAGAGTGTGTGGAAACTATAATGATAAATGCAAACTTCTACCGGTGGATTCTGATCGTTTCAATCTGTGATGTTGGATTTAATTAAGATCTTGACATCATTAGATGTAACTCTGAAAGTCTGATTTGACTGTTTGCAGTGAGGATAGTTCTTCTGGGTTCGAGCGTGTCAGAAAACAGTCTGGTGGGAAACTTCATCTTAGGAAGAGCAGCGTTTGACAGTGAAGCTCCTCCAGATGTTGTAGAGAGAGTCGGAGGAAGACTGAAGGACAGACACCTGATCATCATCAACAGTCCTCAGCTGCTCCAGACGAACATCTCAGATCATCAGCTCATACAGACTGTGAGAGAGTGTGTGCATCTGTCTGATCCAGGACCTCATATCTTCATAATCACACTGCAGTATAAAGACTTCACCGAGGAGGACCTGAGAAGAGTGAAATATATGCTGGAGAGATTCAGTGAAGAGGCCGTTAAACGCTCTATAGTGATCACGACTGATGAAGAGGCGCATGATGCTGCGAGAGCTAATGAATTAATTCAGCAGTTAATTATCAAATGTGGAGGAGGACATCTGCAGCTTGATCATAAAAACGAGGAATGCTGCTCTATAATATTGCAGCGATTAGAGAAGATCCTCGGAGATAACAGTGAAGAGGATCTGTATCGTGATGCAGAAGGATCATCAGTCGATGAAGATCAGAGCCACAGACAATGAGAGAGTGTGTGTTTCTGTCTGATCCAGGACCTCATGTGATCGTGCTGCTCCTCAAACATGAGCCGTGTTCAGCAGAAGATCAAGAGCGTGTGGAGAAGGTGCTGCACTCTTTCTCTGAGCGCGTTTATCGACACACCATGGTGCTCACAACACAAGAAACCACAGAAACCAGTGACATCCTACAGACAATCATTCAGAAATGTGCAAACAGACACTTTAGTCTTCAGAGAAGCAGCTCTCCTGATGATCTTCTGCAGATGTTTGAGGACATCGTGAAAATGAATGACGGACGGCACCTGGAGTGTGCTGAAGGTTCACAGTATTTCACAATGGAGCAAGGAGTCACAGGAAGACGTGAGTGTGAGGATGTGTGAAGTTTCTAGTGATAAATTAACATGTTTTAATCTTCTTCTTCTGTCAGTTTCAGAGACTGTGAAGCTGAATCTGGTCGTGTGCGGGAGCGACGGGACGTTAAAATCCTCCGTATCAGAGCAGATCCTGCAGCAGACAGACGTGGAGCTTCATGGTTGTGTGATCAGTGTAATAGAGCTTCCAGGTCTGACTCGGCTCTCAGAGGAGGACGTGATGCGTCAGACTCTCCGCTGTGTGTCTCTCTGTCATCCTGGAGTTCATGCTTTCCTCCTCATTATTCCTGACGCTCCACTGACTGATGAAGACAAAGCTGAAACGGAGGAGCTCCAGAGGATCTTCAGCTCCAGAATCAACAAACACATCATGATCCTCATAAAGCAGGATTCAGAGCATCAGACAGCAGAACTCAATGAAGAAACACAGTCTGTCATTGAGAGGTTCGGAGGACGACATCATTTCTTTGGTCCCAAAATACAAGTGTCCACATTGATGGAGAACATCGAGCAGATGCTGGAAGAAAACAGAGGAGAGGTTTTCTCTACAGAGACATTTCTGGAGGCGCAGATGAAAAAACTGATGAAATATGAAGAGATGAAGAAGAAAATTCATTCATATGAGAAACATTTACTGTCACAATGTAATGAGCAGAAAATCAGTCTTGAACTACAGAGCATGAAAAAAAGTTTTGACATTGAATTATTCAATTTGAACTCTACAGTAGAGTTTGATTTTATATTACATTTGTATTTTAAACAGAAGAACTGCAAAATTTAACATGCTTAAGCTTAAAAATTCAAAATTCCATTTAAAAATTCAAACGTCCAATACTTTGATTGTACAAAAATTAAGCTTTAGCGTTAGTTCTGGCAGGTCACGTGAGTCAAGCTTGCATCAGCTGATCACATCTACCTATAGGAATACGACACCTATCGCGGCATTCCTATATAAGCTGTATTCAGTATTATTCAGCAGCTTTTCAGCTTGCTTCGGAGCAAATTAAGCATCGCTGCTCGCAAATCAAACTGTT
>NW_015507801.1:35693-39187 GCF_001515645.1 Sinocyclocheilus grahami | reverse complement strand
AAAACCTGACAAGATCGTGAAATCGAAAGTGAAAGCACTTATAACACAGCAAAAGAGGAACTCCCCTTCACAAAATTCAAATCACAAATAATATGAAAAAGAACGGGTTGAATGTTAACTACTTTCGTTTCCATATAAATATAAACTCAGATAAAAGTTCATCAGCATGCATTGATTAATAGCATGCTGTAGTGCAAAAAAGTGCTGTGCAACCAACTGAGAAAGTTAATGGCAAAAGAGCAGCAGTGGGAAGAATGAGTCTGGAGCCCTGAACTGTCCAGCTCCCTCTGTCAATGATCTACCTGCGTTCAAAATTCTCTGGCACCGCCTCTGGTACATCCATGTATTTTTGAAAAGCAAAAATTAAGTTTGTTCAACTCTAAACCCAGTCCCCAAATTAGGTTATTAAATAAAAAACTAGCAAAACGAGTTGAGTGGTGTCCCCACCACTTTTCAAAGCAAAGTTACGCCACTGGTTAAAATACATTGGACGTTTTAAACACAATCGGTGGCATTGTCAGACGGTCTCTTACGCATCAAGCGCCGCTATAGCGCGTCAAAGCTTTCTCCGGTTTAAATTTGCTGCTACAATACACTTAGGCGGTATATATATATATATATATACATACATACATACATACATATGTGTGTGTGTTTGTGCGTATGTATGTATATACATATACTGTATATATAGGCCTACATACACACATGCATACATATATACATGTATGTATGGTGTTCCAGTTTAATGTATTTATTTATTTAATAGAAAACTACAGGCAGAACAGTGACGGAGCTTCACACAGTCTGGATAAATGAACAGAGATTGTGTTACTGTTTGAGAAGCACTAACATCTCTTACAGGACGATGAAGAGACAGACGTCAGGAGACCGAGAAGATCATCAGCTGAAGACAGACGAAAGAGACGGAGGAGGAAACAGAATATCAACATGTCAACCAACCATACCACAGGTGACAATCACTGAAAGCTTCAAATGAGTCTTCAAGAATACTTCAATTCTGTAGAAGCACTTTCATTTACATGCAGATACAGATTATGTGTAGACAGAAATACTAGATTATACATAACTTCTGAGGAAAATACATTTTCTTCACTGCTTATTCAGTGAAAATTGACATAAATAATTATTTTCATTATTTTAGTGATTTGACAGAATCTCACTTTCACTTTGAATAACATTGTTGTTTGTAAGAATCATTCAAAGATGCTAATTTCTGTCGGTTTGTGTTACTGTGATGAAAGAGTCAAATATAATGTAAGACTTTTGTTTCATACAGTGATTGTTGCCCACAATCCTCCTCGCAGGAGAAGACCGAGCAAAGACCTACCTCCTGACAGTAAGTCTGTACCTACATTAACACATGAAGTGATGAAGAGTGTGTGGAAACTATAATGATAAATGCAAACTTCTACCGGTGGATTCTGATCGTTTCAATCTGTGATGTTGGATTTAATTCAGATCTTGACATCATTAGATGTAACTCTGAAAGTCTGATTTGACTGTTTGCAGTGAGGATAGTTCTTCTGGGTTCGAGCGTGTCAGAAAACAGTCGTGTGGGAAACTTCATCTTAGGACGAGCAGCGTTTGACAGTGAAGCTCCTCCAGATGTTGTAGAGAGAGTCGGAGGAAGACTGAAGGACAGACACCTGATCATCATCAACAGTCCTCAGCTGCTCCAGACGAACATCTCAGATCATCAGCTCATACAGACTGTGAGAGAGTGTGTGTTTCTGTCTGATCCAGGACCTCATGTGATCGTGCTGCTCCTCAAACATGAGCCGTGTTCAGCAGAAGATCAGGAGCGCGTGGAGAAGGTGCTGCACTCTCTCTCTGAGCGCGTTTATCAACACACCATGGTGCTCACAACACAAGAAACCACAGAAACCAGTGACATCCTACAGACAATCATTCAGAAATGTGCAAACAGACACTTTAGTCTTCAGAGAAGCAGCTCTCCTGATGATCTTTTGCAGATGTTTGAGGACATCGTGAAAATGAATGACGGACGGCACCTGGAGTGTGCTGAAGGTTCACAGTATTTCACAATGGAGCAAGGAGTCACAGGAAGACGTGAGTGTGAGGATGTGTGAAGTTTCTAGTGATAAATTAACATGTTTTAATCTTCTTCTTCTGTCAGTTTCAGAGACTGTGAAGCTGAATCTGGTCGTGTGCGGGAGCGACGGGACGTTAAAATCCTCCGTATCAGAGCAGATCCTGCAGCAGACAGACGTGGAGCTTCATGG
This sequence comes from Sinocyclocheilus grahami, assembly GCF_001515645.1. Lineage (NCBI taxonomy): Eukaryota > Metazoa > Chordata > Actinopteri > Cypriniformes > Cyprinidae > Sinocyclocheilus > Sinocyclocheilus grahami. The sequence continues at coordinate 36,920 of NW_015507801.1, read as the reverse complement.
TTGTGTGATCAGTGTAATAGAGCTTCCAGCTCTGTCTCGGCTCTCAGAGGAGGACGTGATGCGTCAGACTCTCCGCTGTGTGTCTCTCTGTCATCCTGGAGTTCATGCTTTCCTCCTCATTATTCCTGACGCTCCACTGACTGATGAAGACAAAGCTGAAACGGAGGAGCTCCAGAGGATCTTCAGCTCCAGAATCAACAAACACATCATGATCCTCATAAAGCAGGATTCAGAGCATCAGACAGCAGAACTCAATGAAGAAACACAGTCTGTCATTGAGAGGTTCGGAGGACGACATCATTTCTTTGGTCCCAAAATACAAGTGTCCACATTGATGGAGAACATCGAGCAGATGCTGGAAGAAAACAGAGGAGAGGTTTTCTCTACAGAGACATTTCTGGAGGCGCAGATGAAAAAACTGATGAAATATGAAGAGATGAAGAAGAAAATTCATTCATATGAGAAACATTTACTGTCACAAGGTAATGAGCAGAAAATCAGTCTTGAACTACAGAGCATGAAAAAAAGTTTTGACATTGAATTATTCAATTTGAACTCTACAGTAGAGTTTGATTTTATATTACATTTGTATTTTAAACAGAAGAACTGCAAAATTCAACATGCTTAAGCTTAAAAATTCAAAATTCCATTTAAAAATTCAAACGTCCAATACTTTGATTGTACAAAAATTAAGCTTTAGCGTTAGTTCTGGCAGGTCACGGTCTGAGAGGTCAGAGAGGTGAGAGAGGTGGACAGGGGCCCTAACAGAGAGATCAGAGAGGTGAGAGAGGTGGACAGGGGCCCTAACAGAGAGATCAGAGAGGTGAGAGAGGAGGGCATGGGCACCAACAGAGAGGTCAGAGAGGAGAGAAAGGTGGACATGGGCCCTAAAAGAGAGATCAGAGAGGTGAGACCGGTGAGAGAATGGACTGCATGGGAACGAACAGAGAGGTGAGAGAGGTGGACATGGGCCCTAACAGAGAGGTCTGAGAGGTCAGAGAGGTGGACATGGGCCCTAACAGAGAGTTCTGAGAGGTCAGAGAGGTCAGAGAGATGAGAGAGGAGGGCATGGGCACCAACAGAGAGGTCAGAGAGGTGAGAGAGGTGGGCATGGGCACTAACAGAGAGAACAGAGAGATGGGCATGGGCCCTAACAGAGAGGTCTGAGAGGTGGGCATGGGCCCTAAAAGAGAGGTCTGAGAGGTGAGAACAGAGAGGTCTGAGAGG
>NW_015507801.1:31930-34980 GCF_001515645.1 Sinocyclocheilus grahami | reverse complement strand
AGAAAGGTGGACATGGGCCCTAAAAGAGAGATCAGAGAGGTGAGACCGGTGAGAGAGAGGAAGGCATGGGCACCAACAGAGAGGTGAGAGAGGTGGACATGGGCCCTAACAGAGAGGTCTGAGAGGTCAGAGAGGTGAGAGAGGGGGGCATGGGCACCAACAGAGAGGTCAGAGAGGTGAGAGAGGTGGACATGAGCCCTAACAGAGAGGTCTGATAGGTCAGAGAGGTGAGAGAGGAGAGCATGGGCACCAACAGAGAGGTGAGAGAGGTGGGCATGGGCCCTAAAAGAGAGGTCTGAGAGGTCAGAGAGGTGGACATGGGCCCTAAGAGAGAGGTCTGAGAGGTCAGAGAGGTGGATATGGGCCCTAACAGAGAGGTCTGAGAGGTGAGAGAGGAGGGCATGGGCACCAACAGAGAGATGAGAGAGGTGGGCATGGGCCCTAACAGAGAGGTCTGAGAGGTGAGAGAGGTGGGCATGGGCCCTAACAGAGAGGTCTGAGAGGTCAGAGAGGTGGATATGGGCCCTAACAGAGAGGTCTGAGAGGTGAGAGAGGAGGGCATGGGCACCAACAGAGAGATGAGAGAGGTGGGCATGGGCCCTAACAGAGAGGTCTGAGAGGTGAGAGAGGTGGGCATGGGCCCTAACAGAGAGGTCTGAGAGGTGAGAGAGGTGGGCATGGGCCCTAACAGAGAGGTCTGAGAGGTGAGAGAGGTGGGCATGGGCCCTAACAGAGAGGTCTGAGAGGTGAGAGAGGTGGGCATGGGCCCTAACAGAGAGGTCTGAGAGGTGAGAGAGGTGGGCATGGGCCCTAACAGAGAGGTTTGAGAGGTGAGAGAGGTGGGCATGGGCCCTAACAGAGAGGTTTGAGAGGTGAGAGAGGTGGGCATGGGCCCTAACAGAGAGGTCTGAGAGGTCTGAGAGGTCAGAGAGGTGAGAGAGGAAGGCATGGGCACCAATAGAGAGGTGAGAGAGGTGGGCATGGGCCCTAACAGAGAGGTTTGAGAGGGGAGAGAGGTGGGCATGGGCACTAACAGAGAGATCAGAGAGGTGAGAGAGGTGGGCGTTGGCACTAACAGAGAGATCAGAGAGGTGAGCATGGGCCATAACAGAGAGGTCTGGGAGGTGAGAGAGGGGGGCATGGGCCCTAACAGAGAGGTCTGAGAGGTGAGAGAGGTGGGCATGGGCCCTAACAGAGAGGTCTGAGAGGTTAGAGAGGTGGGCATGGGCCCTAACAGAGAGGTCTGAGAGGTGAGAGAGGTGGGCATGGGCCCCAACAGAGAGGTCTGAGAGGTCAGAGAGATGGGCATGGGCCTCAACAGAGAGGTCAGAGACTTGGGCATGGGGCCAATCGAAGGGTTGGTTGTCATAGAGAGGGAGGCAGAACTGTTGTCTCTAATGTTGTCCGGGCCATCATCATTGATGATGTGGTGAACCGAGGCCGTACTATGGCAGAGGCTGTCAGATTACTTAATCCAAATGTAAAAAGATCAACTGTCAATTCTATCATCCAAACTTTTCACCAAGAAAACCGGTAAGTGTTTTCCATGTTGACTGCATCATCCACAGACCTGTTTGCTCTGTACGCAAACTGAAGAGGATCCAGCAAGGGTCCAGTGATGTCCTTCAGGCAGGCCAGGACCAGTCTTTCAAATGACTTCATGACCACAGACGTGAGAGCGACAGGTCTGTAGTCGTTAAGTTCAGGGACCGGAATGATAATGTAGCTTTTAAAGCAGCAGGGAACTTCACACAGCTCCAGTGATCTGTTGAAGAGCTGTGTAAAGATCGGGGCCAGTTGGTCAGACTCAATCACATTTTATCGCATTTCAGTGTTTCTCATTGCTTTTTTTGGGGGGGTGTGTAATAATGTCACATGGTGCTGTTCCAATGAGTAGCTGTCCAAGCCATTAGGTAAATTAGCTTATGTGTTTAAAGAATAATTATGTGTCAGTTAACCCTTCCCTGAGTGATTAATGACACATTCTGATTTGTGAAAGCTTTCACAGTGCAGTATGGCTCAGTTAACCTTTCCATTGTTGTTTAACTTCTTAAATAAAAATAGTAAAGTTAAGCACTCAGGGGCTCAAGATGGGAGAAGAAGAGGCATGTCCACATGTAAATCCATTCCTCTGAGTCCAAGCTCAGCTCAGAGGCAGGCAGAGCAGGTGGACAGCAGCAAAGTGATCCATCATAACAGAAAACAAATACTGGCAAAAATGGGAAATAAAATGGGGCATTCTGTCACACTGACTGCTCGATGCAGGAGATAAAGAAGATAAATAAATAAAAACAGCCACCTATGTTGACTGTTGTTAAAATCGTTGTTGCTTGCATGGTATGAGATATGATATGAGAGAATTTATGAGCTGAGCCGAGTACCTTACGACAGTGGTTTTCAATCCTGGACCTGGGGACCCACAGCACTGCACATTTTGTTCGTCTCTTTTCTGATACACTCAGTTCATGGAGCTCTTTCCTAAGGAGTTGATGATCTGTATCAGGTGTGTTTAACAAGAGAGGCATATAAAATGTGCAGTGTTGTGGGTCCCCAGGACCACAACGAAAACCACTGCCTTTATGAGCACCTCCTGAGCTCCTGGTCATTTTTAAACATGTTTTAAAAAATATTGGAATCGGCCTGAATTTGACCAGTGTAAAGGCTCTCCCCTACTCTTCAATCATACAGAGCCACATCACATCACAGTGTTTCAGGATTGTTTTTTTTTTACTATGGAGGCTGAACCTCGGTCTGTCTGGGGGATCTGGGGACATGCCTTGCGTAAGAAAGTTTTGTACATTTTAAAGTTAAATTCGTCTGTATGGTGCACTTTAAAAGCTCCTACCCGTGCTCAGTGTGGAAATTTAACAATGAAAAAACTCTATGCATTGACTCAACCCTCTTTTTAGTTATTGTAGACTCTTAAGAGTTTTGTGAATAGGTTTAAAGCTAAATCTTCTAGCTAGGACACCTAGTAGAAAGATAAAAGTCTCTGTGAATACGGCCACAGATTCTGCCTTTCCTTTAGAAGCTGGAGAACTTCTTAAGAT
>NW_015507801.1:20886-31667 GCF_001515645.1 Sinocyclocheilus grahami | reverse complement strand
AGAGAGGTCTGAGAGGTCAGAGAGGTGGATATGGGCCCTAACAGAGAGGTCTGAGAGGTGAGAGAGGAGGGCATGGGCACCAACAGAGAGATGAGAGAGGTGGGCATGGGCCCTAACAGAGAGGTCTGAGAGGTGAGAGAGGTGGGCATGGGCACTAACAGAGAGATCAGAGAGGTGAGAGAGGTGGACATGGGCACTAACAGAGAGATCAGAGAGGTGAGAGAGGTGAGAGAGGTGGGCATGGGCACCAACAGGGAGGTCAGAGAGGTGAGAGAGGTGGGCATGGGCCCTAACAGAGAGGTCTGAGAGGTCTGAGAGGTCAGAGAGGTGAGAGAGGAAGGCATGGGCACCAATAGAGAGGTGAGAGAGGTGGGCATGGGCCCTAACAGAGAGGTTTGAGAGGTGAGAGAGGTGGGCATGGGCACTAACAGAGAGATCAGAGAGGTGAGAGAGGTGGGCATTGGCACTAACAGAGAGATCAGAGAGGTGAGCATGGGCCCTAACAGAGAGGTCTGAGAGGTGAGAGAGGTGGGCATGGGACCTAACAGAGAGGTCTGAGAGGTTAGAGAGGTGGGCATTTGCACTAACAGAGAGATCAGAGAGGTGGGCATGGGCCCTAACAGAGAGGTCTGAGAGGTGAGAGAGGTGGGCATGGGCCCCAACAGAGAGGTCTGAGAGGTCAGAGAGGTGGGCATGGGCCTCAACAGAGAGGTCAGAGACTTGGGCATGGGGCCAATCGAAGGGTTGGTTGTCATAGAGAGGGAGGCAGAACTGTTGTCTCCAATGTTGTCCGGGCCATCATCATTGATGATGTGGTGAACCGAGGCCGTACTATGGCAGAGGCTGTCAGATTAATTAATCCAAATCTAAAAAGATCAACTGTCAATTCTATCATCCAAACTTTTCACCAAGAAAACTGGTAAGTGTTTCCCATGTTGACTGCATCATCCACAGACCTGTTTGCTCTGTACGCAAACTGAAGAGGATCCAGCAAGGGTCCAGTGATGTCCTTCAGGCAGGCCAGGACCAGTCTTTCAAATGACTTCATGACCACATGACCACTTTTCTGATACACTCAGTTCATGGAGCTCTTTCCTAAGGAGTTGATGATCTGTATCAGGTGTGTTTAACAAGAGAGGCATATAAAATGTGCAGTGTTGTGGGTCCCCAGGACCACAACGAAAACCACTGCCTTTATGAGCACCTCCTGAGCTCCTGGTCATTTTTAAACATGTTTTAAAAAATATTGGAATCGGCCTGAATTTGACCAGTGTAAAGGCTCTCCCCTACTCCTCAATCATACAGAGCCACATCACATCACAGATTCTGCCTTTCCTTTAGAAGCTGGAGAACTTCTTAAGATTTCAAAAGGAAGATTCACAGTTTGTGGCCACCATCAAAAAATGTCTGGTGTGACCGATCCAAATAGTCAATAAAATTAATTGTTTAAAAATTTTAAATGGTTTATTTTCATGTAGGATTCTTTGAGAATGTGTGCATTGTTTATTATGAGGTACTTTTGTACACTTTTGTACACTGCTGGTCAAAAGTTTGGAGTATATTGTAAACTGTAATGTATTTCTGTGATGCGCAGCTGTATTTTCAGCATCATTCCTCCAGTCTTCAGTGTCACATGATCTTCAGAAATCAGTATAATATGCTGATCTGCTGCTCGAGAAACATTTCTGATTATTATCAATGTTGAACACAGTTGTGCTACACAATATTTTTGTGTACACTGTGGTTCAAAAGGTTAGGGTCACTAAGAGTTTTCTTTTTTTTTTTTTCTTTGGGAAGACATTAATAGCAAGGATGCATTAAATTGATCACAAGTGACAGTTAATACTTTTATGAACTTTGTATTCATAAAATAATCCTGAAAAAAGTCAAAATTTACACACAAATATTTGTCAGCACTGATAACAAATCAGCATATTAGAATGATTTCTGAAGATCATGTGACACTGAAGACTGGAGTAATGATGCTGGAAATACACAGCAATGAAATACATTTTGAAGTGTGTTTGAAAAAGAATAGAAAACCGTTATTTAAAATTAAAATACTATTTCACAATATCACTGTGTACTGTAAGTTTGATCAAACAGATATAGTCTTGGTGAGCAGAAGAGACTTCTTTTGAAAACATGGAAGAACAGAAAAGCTGGAAAGATTGCAGATTTGTGACCGGTTGTGTAGAAACATTAGCAACATTAACCAGGTGATTCTCTCTTTCAGCTGCCAGAGAAGGATGATGAAGAGGAGGAGGAGGAGGAGGAGGAACACGTTTCACATCTCTTTACTCTTATTGAATGTTGTTATTTTCTCTGTTTCTGTCATCTTCTGAGAAGCTCAAGAACTATAGTTCTGGTAATTGTGATATTGTTTAGGTTCAGCTTCTGATAGTGAAGCAGTGTTAAAGCAACAGGTGCCTCATGTACAGGAAACTTTTCATCTGTTTTTATCATGCCTTTATTTTTTGCACCAAATGATGGGCCGTTATATCAATAAGATAATTATCAATATTTCATTATTGTATTATAATTATCAACATTTTCAATAAACATAAAACATTTGAATCAGTGGTCACATTATTCATTGATTATAGTATGTAATCTATGAATTGATGTGTGCAGTTTTCTGTGCTCAAATGGTTAAAGAACAGGTGTAATGTTCAAAAAATTTTATTTGTAGAAAGTAACCCTGAAAACATGCTGACTAATAAATGAATGCAGTGTGTTTTGTCCATTTTCCATTAGAATTGACTATTTGTTTTGTATTGGTTTGCATTGCGTGTATGCAATGAATGTATTCGCTAAAAATCCCCTGCAGCACTTTAAATCATTAGAATTTATGAGGTTTATTTTTTACAGCAGAGGGTATTTATCCGTTTCCAGGAACGTGCCGCTATAACGTCGCTGGAACGTGATTTGGTCCGGTTAGTCGTCATGACGTAACTGTGTTAGCATCGCGTGACGTAACGCAGGGGGATGACGAGCACTCCTCGTGACGTAGAACCGAAAGTGAAAGCACAGTGAGTGAACTTGAAGCAGCACGCGCCTCCTGCTGAGACTAAACTCGCTGCACCTCTGTGTGATTCATTAATAGTGCACGTGTCATCTGCAAACTTAATGAAGAGGTTGGAGTTATGTGACGATGTGAAGTCGTGAGTCAACAGAGTGAAGAGGAGGGGGCTCAACACACATCCTTGGGGGGCCCCAGTGTTCAGTGTGATGGTGCTGGATGTGTTGCTGCCGACCCATACTGCCTGAGGTCTTCCAGTCAGAAAGTCCAACAGCCAGTTGCACAGCGAAGTGTTGAGCCCCAGCTGGACCAGTTTGTGAATGAGCTGTTGAGGGATGATTGTGTTGAATGCTGAACTGAAATCTATGAACAGCATTCTGACATATGAGTCTTTTTTGTCCAGGTGTGTGAACAGTCCCGGCGCCAAAACATTTTAACAGGGGGGGCTATCCCTTCTGCCTGGGGGGGGGGCACATAGCATGAGTGTCAGTGGGCGTTTGGTATCGATATAATTTAGATTAGCCTATAAAAAAAAAAGTGATTAGTATTACTAATCATCGTCACTATTCGCAAAGGAGAAAAATGTATTATGATTTTGCACTGGCCATCAGAACTGGTTCAAACTTTACGCAAACATTTTTTAAAAACTCACGATTAAAATAAGATGACGTTATAAACAAATTACGCATTCTATAATAAATAAAATAACACCAACCTGCTAGAACAGCTGAAGTCTGCGGCACGTACTCTCTTCTCAGTAGAGTATCTTTCCATTCATCCCGAAATTTTCTTGTCAAGTCTCTTTCAAATGCCAGTTGCACTAAATGGGCCTTTCACTGATGTAGCATGCTCCTTCGTTTGTCCGTGAACACATTTTTCAGAGTATAAAATGAGTTTTCGCATGTAGCTGTAGAAGCTCCAAATGTTAGCGCACATTTCATTGCAGCGAGTACACTAGGCATAGCTTCAAGCGTGGTATGATGCTCCTGGAGTATTTGTTTAAGTGTTAATTTCTCGCCAATAGAAATCGATTTCTAGCCAGTACTTTATGCAGGAATTGTCGGGCCACAACAAATTCTGAATGAATCACTTCCGAATTAGTTAAGTTCATCATATCTTGTACGAGTTGCGCATCCAAGAAAGTGCTGTCATACTGTGGATCAAAAGCTGAAAGAGCTTCAATTAACTTGCTATTTCTTTCTCCGAAACGCTCTGAGATTTCTGCAAGCACTGCGTCCAAAGTACTGTAGTATAATCGTCTGAGCTCTTCTTGATTTCCCAAATCACTTTGAGCCTGGCCAATGCTTTCCTCCAGCAGATATTCTTGAAGGCCTTTGTTGATGGTCCGCTTTCGTTTGGGAGGTCTTGGCATTTCAGTGTCGTCGGCCTTCTCCCACAGCTCTAAGAAGTCAGATTCACTGCGCAATTTCGTAAGACATTCTGAAGCACATGTAACTAATTTGACTGCACTTAGAAGGTCCATGTCCTCTGACTGCATCAGTTTGTTTGGAGCATCAAGCAGCTGTGCATCATTGATGTAAACACAAAGCCTGCCGCCGCGGGTCTTACCTCCCTCGACAAGAACTCTGTTCGCTCGATAGCATGTTAGCTGGTCGAGATGAATAGCGCAGTCCTGAACGCTGTTGCTGAGCCATGTTTCCGTGAACACAAAAACACAACAATCTCTTACAGTCCTTCGGGTTGAGCGTAGTAGTCGGATGTAGTCCAGTTTATTGTCCAAAGAGCGTACGTTAGCCAGTATGATGGTGGGGATAGCCGGCTTGTGTGGGTTAGCCGCTAGCCTAGCCCGGATACCTCCGCGCTTACCCCTCTTCTGCTTCCTCTCGCACCGCTTGTGGCGCCTCCGCTGTGGGTGAGATGCAGTAGTGGGGGTCGGTGATGGTGTAGGCCTTCGGAGCAGACCGAGGTCCCGCAGCTCTTCGGCGTGCGCAGAGTCTAACTCTAAAAATGTGGTTCTACCGACATCGAGCAGAAACTCACAACTGTATGCGTGCTTAGAGACAGATAGACGCGACGAATATGTACAAAAACACTGCAACTCACAAGATAAAAAACACTGTTCTGTCGGGAGAGAGAGAAGCCGCAGCGTGTGCACACGCCGCCATCTTGGTTATTTAGTATTTAGATACTGTTTAAATACTGTCTCCAGGTGGTGATTTATTTTTCATTTTCATGTTTCTTTTGGAAAGTCTCTGTCTTTGGCTCCTCCCATGAGCTCTCGTGTATAAATGCATACTCAATACTCAACACGCTCTGAAGAAAAGTGAAATCTTTCTGCCGAAGAGAGAAGCTGCGGAGAATTAAAGCACGAAACTTATGGTGGGTTTTTCAATGAATAAATGTCAAGGACCCGCATGAGCCTCTGCATGCCTCTGCTCATTCATTCATTCATTTAAGATTTAAGTGAAGGTTTATGTGTACTTTTGACATGCGAGACGTTTATATTTGTGCTGTGTGATTTCATTCCTCTAGGCCTATAGCTCTTTTTTTTTTGTATTATGAAAGAGAATGGTGTCTCGGACTGTCAAGATCCAGAAAGACAAACTATCATAACAGTGATAACCAACATGACTCCTGTATACTCCAAGATTTCTGAAATATGAGAGCTTTGTGTGAGGAACAGACTGGAATTAAAGTTGATATGTGTTGAAAACACTTCAAAACATCCTAACAGCATTGCAGTCATTTCTATGATTTTAAAGTTATTTTGATGAATAATTATTAGATTCTTAGTATTTAAAAAGCTGTATCTGCACATCAATACATCTTTTCTGTAAATTAGTAAATGTTTGTTGCATGAAAACACCTGTTATGCAATAATAATATAATGCAATGAATTGGTTGTGTGATTTTAATATATATATATATATATATATATATATAAAATATTCTTATTCTAATTGACCCTCTTGTAGCTTTCCACCAAATATGTTCAAACTAATTAAAGTGAAAGAGAATTGATTAACTGATTAACATGCAGACTGACCTATAGGCTGTAGTCTCGGGGTCCATGTGATCGGGGGCCTCTGTTCACTGGGGTTTGCAAATATTTCCTGTTTCATCTATTTCTACAGTACTAGTAATTACTAGCGTTACTGGACGGATGTTTTTAAATATCAGGCAACTTGCGAACACACAGCGCACATGACATCAGTTTCAGTTGAAAACTCACACCTGTCGATGGCTTTGGCAATGTAAAGCTTCTGAGCATGCTAATAAAGCTACTTGAGTCTGAATTTGTCAATCGCTGATCGAGTTTTCAAGCAGAAGGAGAGAAAACAGTCCAGATCTCTGTTCATGTACATGTAAACACTCAATTATATAGTAGGCTATAATTTAAAATATATCGCCCTGGTCGCAAGTTAGTATTCTGATTACTTGATTGATCAAGTTATGATATGTAGCTAGTATGAGTAACAAAATGCTATATATATATATATATATATATATATATATATATAAACTGAAAACAACTGCTAGGGAACTCACAACCATCTTTGTAAATATAGGGCTGTACAACCATCTAGTGTTTACACATGGTACACTCTTAAAAATAAAGGTGCTTCAAAAGGTTCTTCAAGCGATGCCATAGAATAACCTTTTTTGGTTCCACAAAGAACCATTCAGTCAAAGGTTCTTTAAAGAACCATGTCTTTCTTATACCTTTTTATAATCTGAAGAACCTTCTTTCGCCACAAAGAAGCTTTTGTGAAACAGAAAGGTTCTTCAGATGTTAAAGCTTCTTTATGGAACCATTTAGACAAAAAGGTTCTTCTATGGCATCACTGTGAAGCAGCTTTATTTTTAAGAGTGTATTACAGATGATAAATGGTGCATTATTGTAAAACTGTCCCCTTATACAGCCAGTATTTCTGTTTTCTGGTCCCTCTGACTGGTTCTTGGTCCCTCTGTGTCTCCCCATTTAAACCAATAGACCGTAACCCTGTGTGACCTCAGCCCTGACCGAGCCTGCCAGGATCCAAAATGTGAGTCAATAAATATCATGGTAAAATGACTTTTGCAATATTGACAAGTCTTCTAAAACAGTACAAAAGCTTTGTGTGAGGAACAAACTCAAATGTATGCCATTATTAAACTAACACCAAAATTTAGAAGCATAACTTTTGGAGATTTTTTTTTAAACGAGAAATTGATATTTGATCTTTTTTTCTGCTCAAGTTCTTCATGTTGATTCATGCAAAAGGGAGGAGCATTTTCATGACAGAACCAGAAATAGAAGAAAATCTGATCAAACCTGAACTGCAGCTCGACTCCTGGTGAGTTTATCATTCCTGCAACAGCGTGTTTAATGCAAACGTGTCAGATTATTATTCTTATAAACCAGGACACATATTTATTGAGATTGTATTTGTTCTTTCAGAAGCATGTTCATGTGTTTGTGATCTGAGATGCAGTGAAGATGGCAGCAGGGACTAAAACTCTTCCTGGTAAGAGAGCGTTTGTTTACTCTGCTTAAGAAAGAAACTTCCAGTACATTCATTTAGTCTTAATGTCAGTGTATAGTTCAGATTGAAATTATGTTCCTCATGAATCAGTTGTTTCCACTGAATATCATTATAAATGACTCAGAAACATGGAGATGAGTTTCACTAATTGACCCTCTTGTAGCTTTCCACCAAATATGTTCAAACTAATTAAAGTGAAAGAGAATTGATTAACTGATTAACATGCAGACTGACCTATAGGCTGTAGTCTCGGGGTCCATGTGATCAGGGGCCTCTGTTCACTGGGGTTTGTAAATATTTCCTGTTTCATCTATTTCTACAGTACTAGTAATTACTAGCGTTACTGGATGGATGTTTTTAAATATCAGGCAACTTGCGAACACACAGCGCACATGACATCAGTTTCAGTTGAAAACTCACACCTGTCGATGGCTTTGGCAATGTAAAGCTTCTGAGCATGCTAATAAAGCTATTGAGTCTGAATTTGTCAATCGCTGATCGAGTTTTCAAGCAGAAGGAGAGAAAACAGTCCAGATCTCTGTTCATGTACATGTAAACACTCAATTATATAGTAGGCTATAATTTAAAATATATCGCCCTGGTCGCAAGTTAGTATTCTGATTACTTGATTGATCAAGTTATGATATGTAGCTAGTATGAGTAACAAAATGCTATATATATATATATATATATATATATATATATATAAACTGAAAACAACTGCTAGGGAACTCACAACCATCTTTGTAAATATAGGGCTGTACAACCATCTAGTGTTTACACATGGTACACTCTTAAAAATAAAGGTGCTTCAAAAGGTTCTTCAAGCGATGCCATAGAATAACCTTTTTTGGTTCCACAAAGAACCATTCAGTCAAAGGTTCTTTAAAGAACCATGTCTTTCTTATACCTTTTTATAATCTGAAGAACCTTCTTTCGCCACAAAGAAGCTTTTGTGAAACAGAAAGGTTCTTCAGATGTTAAAGCTTCTTTATGGAACCATTTAGACAAAAAGGTTCTTCTATGGCATCACTGTGAAGCAGCTTTATTTTTAAGAGTGTATTACAGATGATAAATGGTGCATTATTGTAAAACTGTCCCCTTATACAGCCAGTATTTCTGTTTTCTGGTCCCTCTGACTGGTTCTTGGTCCCTCTGTGTCTCCCCATTTAAACCAATAGACCGTAACCCTGTGTGACCTCAGCCCTGACCGAGCCTGCCAGGATCCAAAATGTGAGTCAATAAATATCATGGTAAAATGACTTTTGCAATATTGACAAGTCTTCTAAAACAGTACAAAAGCTTTGTGTGAGGAACAAACTCAAATGTATGCCATTATTAAACTAACACCAAAATTTAGAAGCATAACTTTTGGAGATTTTTTTTTAAACGAGAAATTGATATTTGATCTTTTTTTCTGCTCAAGTTCTTCATGTTGATTCATGCAAAAGGGAGGAGCATTTTCATGACAGAACCAGAAATAGAAGAAAATCTGATCAAACCTGAACTGCAGCTCGACTCCTGGTGAGTTTATCATTCCTGCAACAGCGTGTTTAATGCAAACGTGTCAGATTATTATTCTTATAAACCAGGACACATATTTATTGAGATTGTATTTGTTCTTTCAGAAGCATGTTCATGTGTTTGTGATCTGAGATGCAGTGAAGATGGCAGCAGGGACTAAAACTCTTCCTGGTAAGAGAGCGTTTGTTTACTCTGCTTAAGAAAGAAACTTCCAGTACATTCATTTAGTCTTAATGTCAGTGTATAGTTCAGATTGAAATTATGTTCCTCATGAATCAGTTGTTTCCACTGAATATCATTATAAATGACTCAGAAACATGGAGATGAGTTTCACATTGAGCTGATAGATATTTAGATTATATTGTTACTCATTTGTTAATTTGCTGCTGTTGGAGTTCAGTTTTTGTACTGTTTGTAGTGTTTAATGTTTTTTTTTTTCTTCTTTTAAAAATTCTGCCTTGTGTTTTTACATTCATATTTTCTGTCACTTTCAGATATTTTCATTTTTGACTCCAGTGATGATGTAGTGATCCGGATTCTTCTGCAGGGCAGAAACACTTCTGGGAAAAGCTCATCTGGGAACACTATACTGGGAGAAGAGAGGTTTAAAAGGCACAAGTCTGAGGTGTGTGAGGGTCAAGCTCAGATCTGTGGGAAGCAGGTGGCCGTGATTGATTGTCCAGATCTACTGGATCCAGCTCTGAATGAAGAGCAGCTGGAGAAGATGAAAGAGCAGCTGGTCTCTGGATGTTCAGCAGGTCTCAGTGCAGTTCTGCTCACCGTGATTGTTAGCTTATTGTTGTCATCACACGTCTTCACTCTTGCTCAGAACTTAAAAGAAGAGCGTCTGAAGTTGTTCTACATTTCTTTGCATTTATAGATTTCTTCTCCAGCTTAATTCTCTGTGAAATTCAGTCAGCCGAGGGGCAGAAACCCTGAGCCTGTTGGAGCATGTTTGTTTGCAGACTGGAAGATCTTCTAGTAGCGATGGACCGAAACAGTGCAGAGCATCACGTGATTCACATCAACCTGTTAAACAACATTGTTAGACACAGCCACACTTTTGAAAAGAAATATTAACATACTGTTTCCAAAACTGTTAAACTTCAGTGCAAAACCTATAGCACAGTGCAAAAATATCCTGAATGTAAAAAATCAAATACTATCAAAGCAGTTGCATGTAGCTGAACATCTTCACAAGTGTTAATCTATACAAAAGGGGAATCATTTCAAACTGTAATGTAAACCTGGAGCATGTAACATATACTGCAGTGAATTATAAACAGTAGAGAGTATCATTCTTGTTTTGTAATGAAATTTTACAAAAGAAAACATTGTATAATGCTGCCTGTTGTTAGTGTTTTTTAGGCTGTTGTGTTATGAGTGATAAAGTGTGTTTGGTGACTAATGCACTATTCTAGTAACTACTGACTAACAAGAAATGCTGATTAGTGAATTAGTTTAAGTAATAGAGCTCAGCTGAAAGTGGTAGTTCACTATTAGCTAATCAGTAACTACTGAAGATCATGGTATTCCACTAGCAATGACTCGAGTATCACCAAATTACAATCCAGAACCTTTCAAAAACCTCAAACGTTTACAATGACTTCAGTCATTCCTTGGCAGTTATCACGAATGATTAAGATTTTTCCTGTTACCAATATAATGTGTACTTTCTCATTGTAATGGTTAAACCAAGTGCGCATGTCAAACAAACATGTATACTATATGATGCAAATGTTGTATTC
>NW_015507801.1:20036-20876 GCF_001515645.1 Sinocyclocheilus grahami | reverse complement strand
ACTGCAGAAGATTGAAGGAATGATGACGGAGAACGGAGGGAAATTCTTTATCAAACAAATGCAGAGGAGCGACAGCATGGACGTTCTTAATGTCAGCTGTAAGTTGTAATTACTTCTCAAATACATGCAACACTGATCTTAAAAAGGGTTGGGATTGAATTAAACAGCACATTGATGTGATTTGATCTTTCTGTCATAGTTTCTGGACAGAGTTTACCATATCCAGTCTCCAGATGAAGTTGATGCAGTTCTTGAGAGGAAAGACCAGATCAGGCTGGCTCTGCTGGGAAAAACTGGACTCTGCAACAGTACTGGAAACACCATCGTGGATATCAAACAGTGTCCGTGAGAAACTACAGTCTCAGTGATGTGTGTGATTAAGAAACTTGATAATCAGACACACAAGACTCCTAAAGCAGTTCTTTTCTTATCAGCGGTGTATTAAAATCATGCAGAGATATGCATGCAGCGATCACAGTAATACATCAACCACTGCATGAGCTGCCAGTGACTCCGAACAACTGTAATAAATGCACCGCATTAATCTGAATCTGCTGTTCATTCACATGATGCTGGACTATGATGTACTCTGTAAATATAATGTGCTTTCTGTATCGCTATCCAGAGTGTGTGGCTTTCCCTTTAGAGGGGAATCAGTCAGATATCAGAATATTGAAAGAATAAAGTTGATTTACTGTGATTCTGAATGCTGTGTCTGTCTGTGTTTTGCTGTTGAACTCAACTGTGTCGAAGAATCATCTGTCAATCAATCTCCGCTGATTCTGGCAAAAGCACAAAGATATGAAGGCATGCATGTTTGATGTTTTTCAGTTGCAGATT
>NW_015507801.1:18929-19474 GCF_001515645.1 Sinocyclocheilus grahami | reverse complement strand
ATTCTTCTGCAGGGCAGAAACACTTCTGGGAAAAGCTCATCTGGGAACACTATACTGGGAGAAGAGAGGTTTAAAAGGCACAAGTCTGAGGTGTGTGAGGGTCAAGCTCAGATCTGTGGGAAGCAGGTGGCCGTGATTGATTGTCCAGATCTACTGGATCCAGCTCTGAATGAAGAGCAGCTGGAGAAGATGAAAGAGCAGCTGGTCTCTGGATGTTCAGCAGGTCTCAGTGCAGTTCTGCTCACCGTGTCTCTGGAGGATCCTGTGGGAAATGAGGAGGAGATCCTGGATTATATGAAGTGTTTGTTTGGTGCTGAAGTTCAGAAATACATCATGATTCTGTTCACACGTGGAGATGATCTGCAGGATCTGGATCAGACCATTGATGAACATCTGGAACACAAAGATCATGAGGATCTGCAGCGACTCGTGACTGAATGTGGAGGAAAGTTTCACTGTTTCAATAAGATGAAGAAAGCGAAGGGTCAAGTTGAAGATCTACTGCAGAAGATTGAAGGAATGATGACGGAGAACGGAGGGAAATT
>NW_015507801.1:16619-17339 GCF_001515645.1 Sinocyclocheilus grahami | reverse complement strand
CATGTCAAACAAACATGTATACTATATGATGCAAATGTTGTATTCTTTTAAAGTTTTATTACATTTTGTTCCTCAAATCCACACTTTTTCTGGAATCAAAATAATCAAAAGTATCCCAGTCCAACTTACAAGGTTTAAATAACACATACTGAATGGTTTCTCCACGATCTAATCCAATTTCAGTCATTTATAGTAAATTATATCAGATTTTAGTCTATTTTGCCAAAATTACAGTTGGCTTAAGTGTTAAAAATTCCTCCAAAGTGTTACATCTTTAAAAATTGCTTAGACACTAAAGGTACTTGAGGAGCACTCAGTGAAACCCTTCACTCATTTACCTAATCTTTAGACCAAGTCTGCAACACTACAAGCACATTACGCTATTGTAAAGCAAACACAGTTCTCTACATTACACACCTCGTTCAAAGCTAACAGCTCTTTTGTTTCATTTGGGAAACAGTGCCGTTGAAATGCCCTGATCATTTACTCATGACCTACAGCCAGTGATTATCTGTGAAAATACATCATTATTTGTTCACTTAGAAATCAAAACTCCAAAAAATTCCAAAAAAAGTGTTTGGAGTTTGGTGAAAAGAAATTGTTTTACCACCTTGCATTTCTGTTTACAGTGTATATATGATTATATACTGTGTGTGTGTGTGTGTGTGTGTGTGTGTGTGAGTGAGTGAGTGTGTGTGTGTGTGTGTGTGTGTGTGTGTG
>NW_015507801.1:12237-14785 GCF_001515645.1 Sinocyclocheilus grahami | reverse complement strand
CTGTGTGTGTGTGTGTGTGTGTGTGTGTGTGTGAGTGAGTGAGTGTGTGTGTGTGTGTGTGTGTGTGTGTGTGTGTTTCTGGTGTGTGTGTGTGTGTGTGTGTGTTGTTTGTGTGTGGTTTTTTTGTGTGTGTGTGTGTGTGTGTGTGTGAGTGTGTGTGTGTGTGTGTGTGTGTGTGTGTCTGGTGTGTTTGTGTTTCTGCTGTGTGTGTGAGTGTGTGTCTGGTGTGTGTGTGTTTCCGGTGTGTGTGTGTGTGTGTGTGTGTGTGTGTGTGTGTGTGTGTGTGTGTGTGTGTGTGTGTGTGTGTGTGTGTGTGTGTGTGAGTGTGTTTGTTTGTGTGTGTGTGTGTGTGTGTGTGTGTGTGTGTGTGTGTGTGTGTGTGTGTGTGTGTGTGTGTGTGTGTGTGTGTGTGTGAGTGAGTTTGTTTGTGTGTGTGTGTGTGTGTGTGTGTGAGAGAGTTTGTGTGAGTGTGAGTGTTTGTGTGTAACAGATCTGGGTATTCTCTTTGTTATGGTCTTGTAATTTTCTCCCTAATCTGTGGGGATCAGTATACTCAGGTAGAAAGAGAGTAGGACTCCAGGTATATAAGACAAAGAAGAGAGAGTTAGCGAGAGCCACATGGTTAGCGTCATTGTTTGGCTGTGAGTGAGGAATTATTGGTTTGGTACTCACAGACTGGTAATACTAATATTGCTTGTATAAAGCGGATCTGATGCTGTCTACATTGATTGGATTTCCTCTTCTCCATTTTCAAGTTGGATTATCTTTTGATCCTCTCTTTTTCCCTTTTTTGGACTAAATTGTTGGAAATGGTTATTTTTTCCTTGTGGATTATATTTTTTGGGCCATTACCAGAACTGCACTTTTGCTAATACTCCTGGATTTCTGTTTGTGGACATTACATTGCATTTCTGGGACTTGAGTTACATTCAACGCTGGCGTTTCAGGTTATCTTGTACACTTATTGTCTTAACCTCTAATGTTCATTTCTCATCGGGAATGCTTGATAAACTGTGCACTGTCTATTATGCGAGTGTTGACGGCTGACAGACTTTATTGAAGGTTTGAATGTTGTAGCATTGCATATGGATATCGACCTGTTGGTCTAGTGCCTAAATTGCTAATTTTCTAATAACAACTTATCTGAAAGCATTTGGATGTTCACTCTCCATTTTTGTTTTGTGAAATATTTTGACAATCTTTTAGGTTAATTGTTACAGTGTGTGTGTATGGACCACACACACACACATACATACATACATGCATACATACTGTATGTAGTCGTTTAATAGCGGTCTAATTGATGACTAGTCTATTCTTGGGCTATGGTTAGACGTCTATTAAATTTTCACCGACAGCCCAAATTTAGCCTTGTTTTAGCCTAGACGTCTGGGCTGTGTTTATACGGCTAATAGACGTATTTTAAACGCAAAATTGCTTTCTAGGTATAGACAAAACAACAGCAATCTATTTACAGATTAAACTGATCAGGGCTGCGTTTCCAGCAGGGATGTAACGATACACTCAACTCATGATTCGATTTGAGTCACGATTTTTTTTTTTTTTACAAAATGAGATTTAAGACAAATTATAAATTAAATGTGTCCTTTTATTATTGCTTAGACAAAATGCTGCTCGTTTCTTTGTGAAATGGAAATAAAACTATAATAATATACTAATATAGCACTTGCATATTATTGCTCTTTTGTTGGTTTTGATTGTTTCTGTTGTCCTCATTTGTAAGTGGCTTTGGATAAAAGCGTTTGCTAAATAACAATTTAAATTTAATGTAAATAGCAAAACTAAATTTAAAACAAGCGCCACATCAAATAAATAACACAAATAAAATAAATCTCGTCATATAAACAAACTAAGGTTTTGTCTTGTGCTCTTAACATTTAAATTTGGAGGCAATTTTAATCATGATTTAATCACAAAGATGCTGCATACATGCAACACGAGCAGTTTTTAATCTAAATTAGATTGTATAATTTCTAAATTTGAAGCAAAAACAGAATGGTTTGACTTCAGTTTTGTGAAACTATGCATATAAATATCTGCATGAAACCGAAACAGCAGACGAGCTGAACGAGACGCAGATGCACTCTCTGCCAGCAGGTGGTGCTTAAAGTGTTTTCTTGGTTTCCGCTGCAAACAAAGCAGCGCTGCGCTTATGAACTTTAATACGCAGGGCTCCAGACTGCGACCATTTTTTCTGCCTGTGCGACTAAGTTTTGTGTGCGACCACCGTGTTGGTCAACTCATAAGCGCTTCGATTTCTGTTGCATATGAGAAACATGAAAGGGCAAACGAAACTGAAAGCATAACGAAACAGCGCTTAGAGAGTATACCTACTCAGCTACAGAAAAAACGACGCGCATATTGAGGAAACGATGGATGGTTTTCAAGCGAAAGTCAAGTAAAAGAAAACCAGAGAAGGTGAACATGCTGCTATTCTTGTGGGGAAACATGCAAGCACTGTCACCGTTAGTTTTACTTTTCTTTTTGTTTTCATTTTTGAAAAAACTTGCTTTGCTGTTTACCTTAA
>NW_015507801.1:6724-12200 GCF_001515645.1 Sinocyclocheilus grahami | reverse complement strand
TTTGATTCCTCAGTGTTTGCTAAACGTTCTGTAATTTATTAGTCGGTATATAATACAGCATGTGGTGTGTGCCATGCCTCATCTTACTCGTTTTTGTTAATAAACATTTTGTAAGCTAGTTTGTCATTGTATCTTATTGATTTATTGTTGTTGTGCTTTTTCATTAAGAATAACAATGAATCCATCATTTGTTTTAGTCTTACACATCTACACACCTTTCATTTTTTTAAGCAAAACAGTGACATCAAGATCACGAATTCGAAGCCCTGATGTGCGTTACACAGAGTCTGCAGCCCTGATGTGCATTATACAGAGGAAAGAGTAAAAGAAAAAATACCATCGAAAGACAGTAAGTTCCCCTCAGACATATATTCATATAAACTCCTACCCCTAACTGAATCGCGATTCGTTTAGCATCTCAACCGATTTGAATCGTCACATATTTGAATCGATTTTCAACCGGCTCGCAGTTAATTGTTGCATCCCTAGTTTCCAGATAGCGATGGATCTTAGCTCTTAAGAGCGCTCTCTACGCACAAGGTTACGAACGCTCGCCCCAACTCCACGTGCGTTTCCCAAAAATGCACTAAACATGAACAAGCGAAAGTTCTACTTGCTACTGAAATATTACCTTATAGAACCGTATCCTTGAACCTGATAGTCGTCACCTGACGTGGATTAGAAATAAAATACCTTTCAACAAGATGAAACTAATGTTCTTCTGGAGGAGGTGGAGATGTCAGATGTTTTCAGCAGATTTAAAGGACACCATACAAATAAAGAAAAACAAAACATATGGGAGGACTTTGCTACAGAATTAACCAAGATCAGGGAAGGAGGTCCGCAAGAAGTGGCAGGACTTTGCAAGCCTGGCGAAAAGGAAGGGCACTGCAGAAAATGGCAATTAAAAAACAGATGGTTGGACCAATGATTGCATTAACCTCCACGGAGGAGTATGCCTCAACCTGAGCCCGAGTCAGTCTAATGAGCTCTTCCAAGTGTTTCTGAAGTCAATGACTAATGCTTGATGGTCATTTTCAAACATAAACATGTAAGTTTAGATAGTATTAATACATAAAGTGTACATATTAAAGGGTTAGTTCACCTAAACATTTAAAATAGCCCATAAATTACTCACCCTCAATTAGGGGTGTGCGATATATATCGTCTGCGATAATATCGTAATTGTTGCTTTAACGATGTGCGATTTGACATTATCGAGTATTTTGCTAAAACCATTCAAAACGCCCCTACAGAGCGCACGCATGCATTACGTGAAGCCTAGACTAGTGTGTGTGCGCATTTAGTGTGTGTTCTTTCACTGCTTTCAAGTGCTGTTTTGTGTCTCTGAGCAACATGACGGTGTTTCGTTCTTGAATGAATCAACCGTTTAAATGATTCGGTTCAATCGCAGTGACTCACTTATTAACAGTGACTTGCTGCCACCTGCTGGCGGTTTCCATTTCACATTTCGGCTTTTTCTTTTTTCTTTTTTTTGTTGATTTTTTTCATGTTTTAAATCATTTTAAATATCAGTATTCAATGTTTCATGTTTAATATATCAAAACATTATTTATGCATTTGTAATTGCAGGTTAAATGCATTCATGTCTTGCATTAAATAAAATACTTGTGTGTAAACACATCTAAATGCCGCTTCAGATGCAGCTTCTGTGTGGATTTCATTTGCTCGGTAACAGTCCAAATGTCTTATTATTCTAATTCACTGATTAAATGTAAGAATTTGACTCAAAAGATAATGGACACTTTTAGAAAAAATGCCTTTATAAAGGTAAAAATGCCCATAAAATGCAAAAATCAGTTTAAACTTATTGGAAAAGATAAGGTACCAGCACAATAACACACTCAGCAAAATATCGTCTAATTATCGTTATCGATAAAATCCCAGAAAATATCGAGGTATCATTTTTTGTCAATATTGCACACCCCTACCCTCAAGTCATCCCAGGTGTATATGACTGTAAATAAAAACAATTTATTTCGCAACGCGGACCTCATACGTCCTCCGCCCAGAGCTGCTTCTGTGTACAACTGCTGGCGCAAGCTAGATTAAAGTGAATATTACGTTTTGAATATGGATATTTTTCTTACAAAAATGCATCGATTCACTACAGGAGGCCTTTGTTCACCCCCCGGGAGCCGTGTGAGACACTTTTGTTTGTGGAAGGGTGCTTTTTATTTCACGTCATTTGAACCGAAGCACTGCAACACCCGCCGAGTACAACGATAGGGCTTGAAAGATCAAAGACCATTTTTAATATAACTCCGACTGGATTCGTCTAAAAGAAGAAAATCATATACACCTAGGATGACTTGAGGGTGAGTAATTTATGGGCTAATTTAAATTTTTGGGTGAACTAACCCTTTAAGGGTGATAGTAGCAGAAATATTTGTACTTCATCTAGCCAATGCATTTCTACAGGTACAGACAATAATTCTTTCATTTTTAAATTAATTTAAAGTAAGAGTAACAAAGAGAAGTACAATCATAAATGAATAAAGTTAAAGGTGCAATCTGCCTCATAACTCTGCATAACTCTCATGACTTTTTCTTCCAGAAGCACCTAGCAACCAATTTAGCTATTTTTACATTTTATTTGGCTACTTTTAGCAACTTTTGATAAGTGACTCAAACAATAAAGAAGGCACACATTTTCCATCTATATTTCACAAAAAGAGGAACCCAAAGGCGCCTAGCAGTACATGCATCACGTGAATGAAGTTACTGCTATTTGCAATTATTCAATTTGATAATAATAATAATAATAGTTTAATAATTGTTCATTTATGATACACCTAGTACATTAGTAGCTTGTACCTGCGACTGTTGATCAGTTAGTACACTGTAAGGAAAATATCTAGAAAAATGGAAAAGGTAGGCCTACTAGTAATTTTCCAGGACATTATTCGTTATCTGCTGTAACCCTGAAACCCGAAAACACAATATACAATGCGTAATTTAAAATGCAGGTAAACCCTGTGAATTAACATTATAGATTATGCCCTATTTTACAGACTTTTCTTAGAGTGTAGCACACTAACTACTAATACACTGCTTAAAACTAGAACTGCTCAGAATGTGTAGTTTTACTAGCTAATAAAAACTTAAATTGCAATCGTTCAAAAAGTGTTCAATAATTCATTTGTCCCTTTTAGACTTGCACTCTATTCATTTACTGCTTGTTTTCTTTTCTTTTTTTAAGTAACACTAGTTTTTCTAATCTTTTTGTATTCTTTTTATTTATTATACAATTAACAAAAGCAAAAAAAGGCATCTAACACTAGCTTGCTTTATTTTACTATTCTATCTCTTTTCTTTTTATTTATTATATAATTTAAAAAAAAATTCCTATGTGTGCTGCGTTAAGCTAACCTGAGGCTTGTTGTAGCACTTGTGTATTATTGCTCTTTTGTTAGGACGATAAAAGCAATCTCTATTTTGATTGCTTCTATTGTCCTCATTTGTAAGTCGCTTTGGATAAAAGCGTCTGCTAAAAGACTAAATGCAAATATGTCAAATGCCTTGGTGAAAGTGGAGCGTCTTAGACCTTTGTTAAGATTCAAGACATCTACAAATGAGTCATTTACAAAGGCACATGCCATTCAGGTGTGGAAATTACCTAAACATTAATGCTGATTATCAATTGTAGAAATACAAATGTTGTTGCAAATAGTACAGTCTGCCTGTGCCAGCTTTATAGAATAAATTTTTTTTAATATCATACTGTATATACAGTATATTCTGTTGTCCTCATTTGTAAGTCGCTTTGGATAAAAGTGTCTGCTAAAAGACTAAATGTAAATATGTCAAATGTCTTGATGGTGAAATTCAATATGAGGGGTGGTGGCCAACCTGAGAAGAAGCCATTCAAAGCTACCCCTTTATACTGTGTGATTCAAGGTAATGTTGGCCTTATGACATTCAAAAAATCTCTTGTTCCTTGTCTATTATTTATATTGTGTATATTGTTACCCTTTATCTATTCAGGGGACGTTCTCTAAAAGACCACCAGTCTTCATCAGAAGTGTCCAGTTAACTTTCACAGAGCAAAATCTTGTTCCATTGTATTTTAAATTTAGTCTATAGAACCTTAAAGACATTTTCAAAATAAGTAGGTGCATGTTATTGTTGATTTTATTATTATTATTATTATTTTTTTTAATATTCATATTCTCTGAAGCTGTGAAGAGGTGAAGCCCAAATGATACAGACATGGATGCAGCAGTGCCAGAACAGCTGAAGCACGCTCCAGAACTGCTGCTTGTGGATATAAAACATTAGCCATAAACAACTTTCACAAACTCTAAAAACATTTACACATGTGTTAACCACTATCCAGTATTTTTGTTGTTTACTTGTTTGATTAATGGCTGCTTAGCATTAATGTAAAAATGTCAGGGGGAAAAAAATAGTACTGCCACAGCTCTGACTTCCATGCATCAATGGTGGAGCACATGACCCTCACTCCTGGAAGAGCTGATGTTTGTGGACCAAGAAAATGAGTAAACATGTTGAATTTTTTTGTTTCGTTGAAAGTCTCTAAAAATAGTTATATATGTATTCACTGTGCTCTTGTACTTTTGTTATTTTCTTGTTTGATTAATGGCTGCTTAGCATTAATGTAAAAATGTTAGAGAAAATGCCATTGCCATAGACTCAGACTTAACCACATTCTACTATTTTTATTTTCTTGTTTGAATAGTAGCTGTTTAACAAATGGAATAATTTTTTTTTTTTAAATGTAGTATTCACAATAAAATACGTGCTAAATTAGAACACTCTTCTATTTACTTTAGTCCACAAATGTGTTATTGTTGTGATACACGTGATTAAAAGGTTTTATAGACGTTCAGGTCTGACTGGACCGATTTTGGACCTTTTTAGAACATTGGTCAAATTCAGATGTGCCTTTCACGATGTTGCACAATGGGTGTGTGATTATTTTATATTTAGGCTTATACTTAAATTATGCAGCAACACATCTTATAAACATCCGGAAGATGACACATTTAGACGTCCAGGGACGTGCAGAAAAGACGTGTAATTCACGGACAGAAGACGTCAAAGACGTCGGTTCAATTTTCATTTTGGATATATTTTTCAACCATGACGGGACGTGTCGGAGGGACGTCTTTTCAACGGTCATTAAACGTCCAGATGTTTGCTGGGTATGGTTTTACTACAAATAGTAATACTTATTTTTGTGCTTACTATGGTTTTACTGTGACAGTCATAGTTAAACCATAGTTATTGTAGTAAAACTATGGTTGATTTTGTTTTTACTATGGATTTTCTGCAAATGCTGTGGTAAAACCATGGTTAATCTCTGAAAGAGTACAAACAGTTGTGAATTGATTTGAATGCTCTCATTTGTAAGTCCCTTTTGATAAAAGCATCTGATAAATGTAAATGTTTTTGTATATTTAATATGTTTATTGAAATTGTTAATAAATGT
>NW_015507801.1:0-1264 GCF_001515645.1 Sinocyclocheilus grahami | reverse complement strand
GAGGGTGAGGTGGGGGGGGGGTGAGGTGAGGGTGGGCTGAGCTGAGGGTGGGCTGAGGGTGGGCTGAGCTGAGGGTGGGCTGAGGGTGGGCTGAGCTGAGGGTGAGCTGAGGGTGGGCTGAGGGTGAGGTGAGGGACTGACAGGACAGCGGAGGCGGTGGAGAGGACTGATGAAGAGGTGGAGGGAGAGGGAGGCTGGGGGGGGTGTTCTGAGCAGTCCGAGGGTTCAGGGATGGTGAGCTGTGGCAGATCATGCGTTAATGGTTGTTTCTCAATTCTCGGACCGGCCATCACGAGCACCGGGCGCGTGTCCGGACCGGCCATCACGAGCACCGGGCGCGTGTCCGGACCAGCCATCACGAGCACCGGG
Organism: Sinocyclocheilus grahami; assembly: GCF_001515645.1. NCBI lineage: Eukaryota > Metazoa > Chordata > Actinopteri > Cypriniformes > Cyprinidae > Sinocyclocheilus > Sinocyclocheilus grahami. Next base: position 895 of record NW_015507801.1, on the reverse strand, counting down.
CGCGTGCCGGGACCGATAAGTTCTGATGGTTTAAAGGTGAAAGAGATGTGATGGTTAAAAGATTATGCACATGAGTTCCTAATGTCTATATTTTGAAGATGATGATGACGAACGAACGTTTTTGTGTAATTAAGTGTAATGTTATCTAAGAAGTCCGATGTAAATGTAAGTGTTGAATGTTAAACAGTTGAACAATAAGTGCTGTGTACTGATGTGTAACGTTACATATGCAGCTCAGGTGTGTTGTCCTATACGTCGGAACTGCGTTTATTAGAGATGAACATTGATTGCTGTGAGAGTTAAGCTCCGAACAGCACGCGAGGATTTGGGAAAGTTCTGATTGCCTCCAGCTTTCAGAAACATCGAGATCACGAATTATTAGTTCTTTATCACTTTTATAATAGCAGCCTTTTCAAATGTAACTAGTGTTCAGCTGTTACATTATTCAGGCAGCAGAGGGCGCTATACTGTCTCATTCAGATGAACAGAGCTTGAAGCATCAGCTGCCTTTGTTTTGGATTTTGTGCTGTTCTCTGAGGTCCACTTATAATATTATCAAGATTTTTACATAAAAAACATCATCATTTTATGTTAATCTTTTAGATGAACTCGTGGGAGGAGTGTGAGGGGAATTCATCGGGGATTCCCCTTTAATCACCGAAACTCATGCCCTTTCAGTTATGAGTGCCCCCGAATTTTTAGGGGGACCCCAGCCCTGGACCAGACCGCAAATGTACCCTCATCTGCACGCCACTGTTTACTAGCACATAGTAGAGTACACGCCACAAAGACTGTTTTACAAGAATAATAGCAATTGATATAGTTTGGGAAGGGTAGGGACTGCAAAGGCTGTTCTCTCTCTCACACACACACACACACACACACACACACACAC
>NW_015507800.1:42571-45257 GCF_001515645.1 Sinocyclocheilus grahami | reverse complement strand
GATAGACAGATGACAGACAGACAGACAGATAGACAGACAGACAGATGACAGATAGACAGAGAGACAGACAGATGACAGACAGACAGACAGACAGACAGACAGACAGATAGACAGACAGACAGACAGATAGACAGACAGACAGATAGATAGACAGACAGATGATAGATAGATAGATATACTTCCACATTTGCATCTATTCAAATATAATTGGATTTATGTATTTTCTTGCACCTGAAATACATTTTGAAATATATTTTGATGTATGAAGATTGAAACAAAAACAAAAAATATATATATGTCATTGAGCTTCAGTGTTTACAACATATATTTAACATATATTTTGGCCAGAAAAAAGAAATATTTTTTACCGTATGGGTGTTTTCCTTTTAAAGTTTATTTTTCTTGCCCAGTTGGCAAATATTTTCTTTCATTTTTTGAATATAAATTTGCTTAATATAGATTTTATTATTTTTTTTTTTTCAGAAAACAAGACTTTTTATCTCAAGTCATTTTGCTTCTCGAGTAAATGTATCGTGACTTAAAAATGTTTAGATATTTATCATGGAGAACCAGACAAAAATACCGAAGAAGAAAATCATATTTCGCAGTGAATTCAGCTTAACCTTGCATCCCATAATAAGCTCCTCAGAGCATTTGTCACGATGAACCCATCATAAACATTTTACATTATTTTTGCTTCATAAACATGCAGCAGTTGTGAATGCAAAATACAGTTCATTCCAGTGCACCGTATTAAATCATCTGAAAATATGTTGCTCGAAACTAAAAATAGAAACTGTAAATCTGTGATAAGACGCTTCCATAACACTGCTTGCACCTCCGTCACTGACCTCTGGTTTATTAGGTTGTGCTCGGTCTTGTTTTCCAGTACAAATATCTAAAGCTTCTTAAATCAAGACACATTTACTAGAGAAGCAAAATGACAAGACGTCTTGTTTACTGAAAAATGCATTCAAATTAAGCGAGTTTTTCCTTAAAACAAGGGTCTGAAAATGCAACTAAATTCAAAGCAAAACCAAGATTATTTTAAGATTACATTATTTTATTTCTGACCCCATTGGCAGATGTTTTCTCCTTTAAGCATAAATCTGTGTGATTTTGATGCATTTTTTTCAGAAAGCCAAACTATATATCATTCCGTCATTTATAAATCAAGACATAAATACTGAGAAAAATAATCTTGCTTTCCTTTTGAATTAAGCTGAAGTTTTCTGACCCCACTGGCAGATATTTGTTGTTGTTTTATGCAAAAACTTACTTTTTCAGTAAACAAGGCTTCATATCTGAAGTCATTGTTTTTTCTCAAGCAAATGTGTCTTTATTTAAGAAGCTTTATTCAAAAGAATACTGATTAGGATCATATTTGCATATTTGACTATGAAACGAGAAGCTGTTTTTCTCAGCGGTCAGATGTTTAGCAGCTTCTGTTGTCGTTCGTCTGTTTGAGGACTAATCATAGATGGCTCAGTTTGACCTCCAGCCTATGAAGAGTCACCCAGTTTAACCCCAGAACTACAAACACGGCCTGGATATTAGATTAATTAATAAGCAGATTTTGCGTACCTGTGGCTGGTAGCAGCTCCTCTGCGTTTCTTTCCAGGTTCAGCTGCTTGTTTACAGCTCGTCTGTATTTAGACGCCTGCGTGAACATGCTGCTATTTTTACAGCGTGTGATTTGATGCCTCGTGTCTTTACAGCGTCTGTCCTTCGCTATCACACATGCTGATCCGTAAATGACACACACCGCTTCAGTACATATGCAGACCGAGGCACACACAGCCTACTGTTCCTGAGATGAACCAAGTGTGACCTTTATCTGAAGGGTCGTGACCTCTGAGATGTTTCACATGTTGACCTTCCTTCTGTAGAGTCTCATTACACACATTATTTATCACTCGCTCACGGCTCCGGACTCATCTCACACACACACACACACACACACACACACACACACAGAGAAAACATGCAGTGGTCTTTATTTATTTGTCAATTCACATTTATTTCTGTAGCGCTTCATACAAAATTGTTTCAAAGCGGCTTCACGGAGATAAACAGGAAAATAGAAAATGCAAACTTCATTAATGAGACAAATGTAGCTAACGGGGAACATTTTACAAAGTTCTATAAATGTTAGGACGAAACATTGTTAACATAAAGTTTATGGAACACTCTTACAACTTTATTAATATTTGATATGTGTTCTCATAATGTTGAGAAAATGGTCTTTGAACAGTGTTCTCAAAATGAACTTGATGAACGTACAAAAAAAAAAATTTTGTAACCTTTAAATAACGTTCTTATCAAAACAAGAAAGCTGGAAATTTTAACGTTCTTAGAATATTATTAACCCTCTGGTGTTCTTCGGTCATTTTAGATCGGGAAAAAAAAAATGTTTTGAAATTTTAAAAATCGCTACTTAATCGGAATGGTATGAAACTCGGTCGCTATGTGACCACAAAAAAAAAAATTGGTGGACTTGATTCGAAAAAGCTAAATGGTCATGAAAAACTTGTGTTGTTCGCGGTAAAAAATGACTGCCATTGGAAATTTATTGGAAATATGCAAAAATACAGAGTTTTTTTTTGTGTGTGCAATCTACAAATCATTCATGATGCTGAAAAAATGTGCACAGCAATGAAGGGGTGACACTCTAAAATATCAAGAG
>NW_015507800.1:29164-36705 GCF_001515645.1 Sinocyclocheilus grahami | reverse complement strand
GACAGACAGACAGACAGATAGACAGACAGACAGACAGATAGACAGACAGACAGACAGACAGACAGACAGACAGACAGATAGACAGACAGACAGACAGATAGACAGACAGACAGATAGAGAGATGACAGATAGACAGACAGACAGATGACAGACAGATAGATAGATAGACAGATGACAGACAGACAGACAGATAGACAGACAGACAGACAGATAGACAGACAGATGATAGATAGATAGATATACTTCCACATTTGCATCTATTCAAATATAATTGGATTTATGTATTTTCTTGCACCTGAAATACATTTTGAAATATATTTTGATGTATGAAGATTGAAACAAAAACAAAAAATATATATATGTCATTGAGCTTCAGTGTTTACAACATATATTTAACATATATTTTGGCCAGAAAAAAGAAATATTTTTTACCGTATGGGTGTTTTCCTTTTAAAGTTTATTTTTCTTGCCCAGTTGGCAAATATTTTCTTTCATTTTTTGAATATAAATTTGCTTAATATAGATTTTATTATTTTTTTTTTTTCAGAAAACAAGACTTTTTATCTCAAGTCATTTTGCTTCTCGAGTAAATGTATCGTGACTTAAAAATGTTTAGATATTTATCATGGAGAACCAGACAAAAATACCGAAGAAGAAAATCATATTTCGCAGTGAATTCAGCTTAACCTTGCATCCCATAATAAGCTCCTCAGAGCATTTGTCACGATGAACCCATCATAAACATTTTACATTATTTTTGCTTCATAAACATGCAGCAGTTGTGAATGCAAAATACAGTTCATTCCAGTGCACCGTATTAAATCATCTGAAAATATGTTGCTCGAAACTAAAAATAGAAACTGTAAATCTGTGATAAGACGCTTCCATAACACTGCTTGCACCTCCGTCACTGACCTCTGGTTTATTAGGTTGTGCTCGGTCTTGTTTTCCAGTACAAATATCTAAAGCTTCTTAAATCAAGACACATTTACTAGAGAAGCAAAATGACAAGACGTCTTGTTTACTGAAAAATGCACTCAAATTAAGCGAGTTTTTCCTTAAAACAAGGGTCTGAAAATGCAACTAAATTCAAAGCAAAACCAAGATTATTTTAAGATTACATTATTTTATTTCTGACCCCATTGGCAGATGTTTTCTCCTTTAAGCATAAATCTGTGTGATTCTGATGCATTTTTTTCAGAAAGCCAAACTATATATCATTCCGTCATTTATAAATCAAGACATAAATACTGAGAAAAATAATCTTGCTTTCCTTTTGAATTAAGCTGAAGTTTTCTGACCCCACTGGCAGATATTTGTTGTTGTTTTATGCAAAAACTTACTTTTTCAGTAAACAAGGCTTCATATCTGAAGTCATTGTTTTTTCTCAAGCAAATGTGTCTTTATTTAAGAAGCTTTATTCAAAAGAATACTGATTAGGATCATATTTGCATATTTGACTATGAAACGAGAAGCTGTTTTTCTCAGCGGTCAGATGTTTAGCAGCTTCTGTTGTCGTTCGTCTGTTTGAGGACTAATCATAGATGGCTCAGTTTGACCTCCAGCCTATGAAGAGTCACCCAGTTTAACCCCAGAACTACAAACACGGCCTGGATATTAGATTAATTAATAAGCAGATTTTGCGTACCTGTGGCTGGTAGCAGCTCCTCTGCGTTTCTTTCCAGGTTCAGCTGCTTGTTTACAGCTCGTCTGTATTTAGACGCCTGCGTGAACATGCTGCTATTTTTACAGCGTGTGATTTGATGCCTCGTGTCTTTACAGCGTCTGTCCTTCGCTATCACACATGCTGATCCGTAAATGACACACACCGCTTCAGTACATATGCAGACCGAGGCACACACAGCCTACTGTTCCTGAGATGAACCAAGTGTGACCTTTATCTGAAGGGTCGTGACCTCTGAGATGTTTCACATGTTGACCTTCCTTCTGTAGAGTCTCATTACACACATTATTTATCACTCGCTCACGGCTCCGGACTCATCTCACACACACACACACACACACACACACACACACACAGAGAAAACATGCAGTGGTCTTTATTTATTTGTCAATTCACATTTATTTCTGTAGCGCTTCATACAAAATTGTTTCAAAGCGGCTTCACGGAGATAAACAGGAAAATAGAAAATGCAAACTTCATTAATGAGACAAATGTAGCTAACGGGGAACATTTTACAAAGTTCTATAAATGTTAGGACGAAACATTGTTAACATAAAGTTTATGGAACACTCTTACAACTTTATTAATATTTGATATGTGTTCTCATAATGTTGAGAAAATGGTCTTTGAACAGTGTTCTCAAAATGAACTTGATGAACGTACAAAAAAAAAAATTTTGTAACCTTTAAATAACGTTCTTATCAAAACAAGAAAGCTGGAAATTTTAACGTTCTTAGAATATTATTAACCCTCTGGTGTTCTTCGGTCATTTTAGATCGGGAAAAGAAAAATGTTTTGAAATTTTAAAAATCGCTACTTAATCGGAATGGTATGAAACTCGGTCGCTATGTGACCACAAAAAAAAAATTGGTGGACTTGATTCGAAAAAGCTAAATGGTCATGAAAAACTTGTGTTGTTCGCGGTAAAAAATGACTGCCATTGGAAATTTATTGGAAATATGCAAAAATACAGAGTTTTTTTTTGTGTGTGCAATCTACAAATCATTCATGATGCTGAAAAAATGTGCACAGCAATGAAGGGGTGACACTCTAAAATATCAAGAGAACAAAACAGACACACACAAAAAATCTATAGTATAAAACACACTCACTCACTCACTCACACACTCACTCACTCACTCACTCACTCTCTCACACTCACTCACACTCACTCACTCTCTCACACACACGCTCACTCACTCACGCTCACTCACTCACTCTCTCACACTCACTCACACTCACTCACTCTCTCACACACACGCTCACTCACTCACGCTCACTCACTCACTCTCTCACACTCACTCACACTCACTCACTCTCTCACACACACGCTCACTCACTCACGCTCACTCACTCACTCTCTCACACTCACTCACACTCACTCACTCTCTCACACACACGCTCACTCACTCACGCTCACTCACTCACTCTCTCACACTCACTCACACTCACTCACTCTCTCACACACACGCTCACTCACTCACGCTCACTCACTCACTCTCTCACACTCACTCACACTCACTCACTCTCTCACACACACGCTCACTCACTCACGCTCACTCACTCACTCTCTCACACTCACTCACACTCACTCACTCTCTCACACACACGCTCACTCACTCACGCTCACTCACTCACTCTCTCACACTCACTCACACTCACTCACTCTCTCACACACACGCTCACTCACTCACGCTCACTCACTCACTCTCTCACACTCACTCACACTCACTCACTCTCTCACACACACGCTCACTCACTCACGCTCACTCACTCACTCTCTCACACTCACTCACACTCACTCACTCTCTCACACACACGCTCACTCACTCACGCTCACTCACTCACTCTCTCACACTCACTCACACTCACTCACTCTCTCACACACACGCTCACTCACTCACGCTCACTCACTCACTCTCTCACACTCACTCACACTCACTCACTCTCTCACACACACGCTCACTCACTCACGCTCACTCACTCACTCTCTCACACTCACTCACACTCACTCACTCTCTCACACACACGCTCACTCACTCACGCTCACTCACTCACTCTCTCACACTCACTCACACTCACTCACTCTCTCACACACACGCTCACTCACTCACGCTCACTCACTCACTCTCTCACACTCACTCACACTCACTCACTCTCTCACACACACGCTCACTCACTCACGCTCACTCACTCACTCTCTCACACTCACTCACACTCACTCACTCTCTCACACACACGCTCACTCACTCACGCTCACTCACTCACTCTCTCACACTCACTCACACTCACTCACTCTCTCACACACACGCTCACTCACTCACGCTCACTCACTCACTCTCTCACACTCACTCACACTCACTCACTCTCTCACACACACGCTCACTCACTCACGCTCACTCACTCACTCTCTCACACTCACTCACACTCACTCACTCTCTCACACACACGCTCACTCACTCACGCTCACTCACTCACTCTCTCACACTCACTCACACTCACTCACTCTCTCACACACACGCTCACTCACTCACGCTCACTCACTCACTCTCTCACACTCACTCACACTCACTCACTCTCTCACACACACGCTCACTCACTCACGCTCACTCACTCACTCTCTCACACTCACTCACACTCACTCACTCTCTCACACACACGCTCACTCACTCACACACACTCACTCACTCTCACACACACTCACTCAATCTCTCATACACACTCACACTCACTCACTCTCAAACACACTCACTCACGCTCACTCACGCTCTCTCACTCACTCTCTCACGCTCACTCACTCACTCTCTCACACTCACTCACACTCACTCACTCTCTCACACACACACACACACACACACTCACTCACTCACTCACTCACTCTCACACTCACTCACTCTCACACACACTCACTCACTCTCTCATACACACTCACACTCACTCACTCTCACACACACTCACTCACTCTCTCATACACACTCACACTCACTCACTCTCACACACACTCACTCACTCTCTCATACACACTCACACTCACTCACTCTCACACACACTCACTCACTCTCTCATACACACTCACACTCACTCACTCTCACACACACTCACTCACTCTCTCATACACACTCACACTCACTCACTCTCACACACACTCACTCACTCTCTCATACACACTCACACTCACTCACTCTCACACACACTCACTCACTCTCTCATACACACTCACACTCACTCACTCTCAAACACACTCACTCACGCTCACTCACGCTCTCTCACTCACTCTCTCACGCTCACTCACTCACTCTCTCACACTCACTCACACTCACTCACTCACTCTCTCACACACACTCACTCACTCACTCACTCACTCACTCACTCACACACTCAAGCATTCCTGTTCATTCTTGTTATATTTTTTAAACTTTGATGTCATGTGTAATAAAATGTCTTTCTCTGTGTTCAGGTTTGACTGTAGTAAAATTTATGCAAAAACTGACATTTCAAATCAACATTTCAAACAAAAAAAATCTAAACCTTTACAAAAAAGTTGCCTTTCAGAATGTATATGTATAAATATGTATCCAAATTCACAACTTAAAAAAAAAATGTCTAAAAACAACTAGAGAATTTATAAGCCTTTTATACAGAGCTATATAGGAATCTAGTGGCTAAACCATAGAATTGCAGAAGTAAAATTTTTTTTTACTCTAACCAGATGGTACTAATCTGCTTTCAAAAAATGGATTTTGAAGGTATTGTCTCTATTTTAACATGAAATACTGCCATAATTGAAAAGTAACAGAACATTTTTGAAGAAATTTGTTTTATTATTTTCAATGGAGAAAAAGTAAATATGAATTAGTACCATGAGATTCTCTCAAAATACAAAATAAAAAATAAAATATATTATGGAATAAAAATATATTACACTGATTTTATTAAATTAAATTTCAGGTGTCCGGTCACATTGCTGAAATAAGAGTGTTTTGCTCAAACAAGCCAAGCCCAGGTGAGAAAAAGTAATGCAAAAGAAATGTAACGCATTACTTTCCATAAAAAGTAACAAAGTAACGCACTTAGTTACTTTTTTAGGGAGGAACGCAATAAATGCATTACTTTTAAAAGTAACTTTCCCCAACACTGGAGAAAATAAAATTAGTAGAACATTTAAGAAAGGTTTTTGGAACGTTTAAACAACTTTATAATCCCAACAAGAAAACTGGACATTTAACATTCGTAGAAAATTACATTCACATAACATTATATTTTGGGTGAAAACAAAATTAGTACGTTTAAAGAAACGTTTTTGCAATTTTTAAATATTGTTCTATTCACAACAAGAACACTGAACATCTTAACGTTCTATTGCAACTAAATCTTCAAATAACGTTATTTTTTGGGTAAAATAAAAAGGTAGGAGCGCGTTGTAAGAAACGTTTTTGTAACTTTTACATAACGTTATAATTATAAAACAGAAAGTTACAAAACATGTTAGGCAAACTTGTCAATTACATTTGGTTTATAAATTAGCTGTGAGGTCTGATATTGAATTATCTGCATCATTTGTCTTCCATATGCAGTGATTTGATGTTCGATTAGTGTATTTTTATCATACACACGATGCTGTGATGCAGCTGACATTATATCATTATATACGCACAACTGCTGATCAAATGTACAGGAGACCGGGGCTAGTTGTCACACTGAGGTTGTTAGGTTTTGAGTTACGTATATAGCAGTGAGTTTAGCAGTTTCAATAAACATATTTCTGCAATTTAGCTGAATAGCCAAAAATATTATCTTTAATGGAGGTTCACATTGTGACAACTTACCCCATATACTGTGACAACATGCCCCACTAATAGGCTCAACATGCGTTATATGAACTGTTTTGTCTCTGTCTCAAAATATAAATGATTAAGAGAAAGAAGTAACATAATATAGAATTAAATCAATCCCAGATCAGTGTTTATAACATTAGATAAATCCCAGACTGAGCAGCAGAGCGCAGTATTGGTCAAGTGAAGACCCTCAACAGGAAACACACTGTTAAGTGGCTCAGAAGATGTCTGATAAAGCACTGCAGTGATGATGTATTTTTGTAGTTTTTAATCACCCTGCTTCCCTCCATGACAAACCAAGCACAATTTTTCCATTTTGAAATATTGCAGAAAATCAGCTCTGTGACAAACAGAAGTTTATGATTCTTACACATAATCATCATTAATGAACACAGCTTTTATGAATTTTGAAGCCTAAATACAATCAGCAGAAGTAGAAATAGAAACTTAGACTAGTTAATGCACTGTATTAAGTTATGTGAACGTTAGAGGAAGATTCCATTCTATCATTTTGAAAAAGGTTATAAGAACGTTACATTTGAACGTTCTCTCAACATTTAAATCACCCATTTATTATATTTAAAGTTAAGTCATGGTTATCTGAATATTTGAGGAACAATCCATTTTATCATTTTTGAAAACAGTATGAACATTTTATTCGCTTACAAAAATTTGTAAGTTTGACAGGTCAAGAAAATTATATAATAGAACGTTGTTTCTTGGTTATGTGAACGTTAGGAGAACATTCCATTTTGACATTTTGGAAATGTTAGGAGAACGTTACATTTGAATGTTCCCTCCGTATGCATTTACATCTAAAGAACGTTTCTTCTTGGTTATGTGAGCGTCACGGCAACATTTTATCATTTTGAAAAAGTCATGAAAACAGTATTTCTGAATGTTTTTTCTTGGTTATGTGAACATTAGAGGAGCATTACATTCTACAATTTTGAAAATATTATCTGAACATTCTCTCAGTGTCTAAAACACCCATTTTTTTATACTTCAAGACTTTTTTTTTT
>NW_015507800.1:26981-27894 GCF_001515645.1 Sinocyclocheilus grahami | reverse complement strand
AAACAAGCTTTAATAACTGAGCATTAATGTTGCTGACCGCTTCTGTTCCTTCAAAAAGGGTCTGCTAAATGCATAAACGTAAATATGATTAGTTTGATTTTCTTTAATATCATTTAATATTCTTTAATAGAAACAAAGACCAAAATTTGCATTATAGCATTAACGGTTTTTAAAGAGTTAGTTCACCCAGAAATAATCATTCTGTCATTATGTACTCATCCTCGTATCGTTCCAAACCTGTGTGACTTTCTTTGCTCTGTGGAACACAAATTATGGTAACCAAACAGTTTCCGTTCCCATTGATTTTCTATTATACGGATAAAAATACAATGGAAGTCAATGGGAACGGAAATTTATTTTTTTGTGTTTCTGCAGAAGAAAGAAATGCACACAGAATTGGAACATGAAGGTGAGTAAATAATGACACAATTAAAAATTTTGGGGTGAAATACCAATCATGTATTGAAGTCTAGAACCAGCTTTTTAAAAATACTACGTCCTAAGAACATTTGATAATGCTCTTAAGTTATTTAATGTTTGTGCAAAAAAGAATGCGAGAGTTACTTTTGAACGTTCTGAAAAGTAACAACCAAATAAAACGTGTAAGAAATAAAGCATTCCAATGAACCGTGTATAAATAATGTTTTTGTGCCAATGTTGTAAGGACATTAATAAACATCAGAGAACTGGAAAAATGTTCACAACTTTGCCAGAACGTTCCCTGCTAGTGTGTCCGGTTAAAGCTGAAGTTAATGTGGTTAAGACGTTTACATCACACTGAGATAAGCCAGCTCTCCTGAGCCTGCATCGCATGTTGGGCTTTAACATCATCAATGCAGGTTCAAAACACAAGCATACAGCAAAGTTAATTTTAGAACAATGAGTCAGGCCGCCTGTGCAGCTGTGACTGATG
>NW_015507800.1:25684-26971 GCF_001515645.1 Sinocyclocheilus grahami | reverse complement strand
ATTGTCTCTATTTTAACATGAAATACTGCCATAATTGAAAAGTAACAGAACATTTTTGAAGAAATTTGTTTTATTATTTTCAATGGAGAAAAAGTAAATATGAATTAGTACCATGAGATTCTCTCAAAATACAAAATAAAAAATAAAATATATTATGGAATAAAAATATATTACACTGATTTTATTAAATTAAATTTCAGGTGTCCGGTCACATTGCTGAAATAAGAGTGTTTTGCTCAAACAAGCCAAGCCCAGGTGAGAAAAAGTAATGCAAAAGAAATGTAACGCATTACTTTCCATAAAAAGTAACAAAGTAACGCACTTAGTTACTTTTTTAGGGAGGAACGCAATAAATGCATTACTTTTAAAAGTAACTTTCCCCAACACTGGAGAAAATAAAATTAGTAGAACATTTAAGAAAGGTTTTTGGAACGTTTAAACAACTTTATAATCCCAACAAGAAAACTGGACATTTAACATTCGTAGAAAATTACATTCACATAACATTATATTTTGGGTGAAAACAAAATTAGTACGTTTAAAGAAACGTTTTTGCAATTTTTAAATATTGTTCTATTCACAACAAGAACACTGAACATCTTAACGTTCTATTGCAACTAAATCTTCAAATAACGTTATTTTTTGGGTAAAATAAAAAGGTAGGAGCGCGTTGTAAGAAACGTTTTTGTAACTTTTACATAACGTTATAATTATAAAACAGAAAGTTACAAAACATGTTAGGCAAACTTGTCAATTACATTTGGTTTATAAATTAGCTGTGAGGTCTGATATTGAATTATCTGCATCATTTGTCTTCCATATGCAGTGATTTGATGTTCGATTAGTGTATTTTTATCATACACACGATGCTGTGATGCAGCTGACATTATATCATTATATACGCACAACTGCTGATCAAATGTACAGGAGACCGGGGCTAGTTGTCACACTGAGGTTGTTAGGTTTTGAGTTACGTATATAGCAGTGAGTTTAGCAGTTTCAATAAACATATTTCTGCAATTTAGCTGAATAGCCAAAAATATTATCTTTAATGGAGGTTCACATTGTGACAACTTACCCCATATACTGTGACAACATGCCCCACTAATAGGCTCAACATGCGTTATATGAACTGTTTTGTCTCTGTCTCAAAATATAAATGATTAAGAGAAAGAAGTAACATAATATAGAATTAAATCAATCCCAGATCAGTGTTTATAACATTAGATAAATCCCAGACTGAGCAGCAGAGCGCAGTATTGGTCAAGTGAAGACCCTCAACAGGAA
>NW_015507800.1:24188-24831 GCF_001515645.1 Sinocyclocheilus grahami | reverse complement strand
TTTTTTTTTTCTTGGTTCTGTAAATATTAGAGAAACATTCTATTCTATATTTTGAAAATGTTAAATGTAAAAGGTAATTGTTAAAAGTAATTGTTCTAAAGCATCTAAAACAGAGCATTTTTTTTCTTGGTTATTATTTATAAGCCGTTATGAAAACATTATTTCTGAATGTTATTAAACGTCCAAAATATTTATTCCTATAATGCAATAAGAATGTTTCTTCTTGGTTGAATGAAAATTCGATCATTTTGAAACCATTATGAGAATATTGAACATAAACATTACTTTAAGAATGTTTGCCTTGACATTTACATAGGCTAACCTTTAAAAAACGTTCTGGGAATGTTTCTAGTTGTTTTTCAAACAGTAGATCACAGCGCTTGCAACGCCAAGGTCATGGGTTCGATTCAAGAGAATGCATGAACTGATCAAATGTATATCTTGCATGCATTGTAAGTTGCTTTGGATTTAAGCGTCTGCCAAATGCATACATGTAAATAAAGCAATAAATGCATCTAGACGCAGATTGTTTTTAAGTGTCTGCTCCTCAATACAGTCTCCCTCACTGACCCATAATGCACCTGGAGATGTAACGAGCCACCATGTGTAGGATGTACTTCAGCATTTCTCTCTCTCTCTCTCT
>NW_015507800.1:14464-22775 GCF_001515645.1 Sinocyclocheilus grahami | reverse complement strand
GACTGATGTCTTAAGCAGCCTTAGTGTCTTATATCATAATTACACACTGCTGAGACTAAAATAGAGCTCAGGCCAGCGCTGGTTAAGACCTGGAGCTCAGCAGAAATCACATCCAGAAGACATCGAATCTCACACATGTGTGATCGGCTTTGTAGCACACCCAGATTCTCCAGATACATTTGGCCTTGTGTAAAAGGGCAAGAAATTGAGCAGGTGTTAATGTGCCGTAATGTGAGCGAACAATAGATCCGAGGCCAGCGCTGTCTCTAACACTACAGTTATTCGTTCAGCACACACTCTAATCCACAGCCACAGGGAACAGACTCGGAACGTTCTGGCAAAGTTACCAACAAACGTTCTTCTAGAAATGTTCGGTCAAAGTTATCTGGTCTTTAATGTTCTCAAAGCACTGGCATGCAAACATCATCTATGGAACATTTGAGTTAGTCTAACATTACTCCTTATTTCAAAATGTAAATAGAACACTCAAAAAGTACATTCCCATAATGTCGGTGCATACGTATAACCATGACAAAATGTTTTTAAAACATATTTGTCTTAGCTAAGGAGTTATCTGGTCTTTAATAATGTTCTCAAAATGTTAGCACGAAAACCTTATTTATACATCACTCATGGAACATTTTATTTCTGAAATGTTTCAGTTGGATGTTCTTTTAAATGTTACGACTTGTTTCAGAACGTTTAGAGAACATTCAAAAGTAACGTTCCCTTAAACCCACTGTATATATATATATATATATATATATATATATATAAGTTAAACATTTTTAAAAAACTGGATGTTTTGAACATTCAGAAATAATGTGTTCATATTTTAACGGGAACATATTTTTATTAGCTGGGGTGAAACAAAATGTGGATGAATACAAGATTTGGCAAGAAAAGCATGAGCTAGATTACAAATGAAACATCCACGTTTACATGCATTTAAATAATCGGTTTATAATTGGATTCGTGGCTCATTTGGAGTGAAAAGCCTTCATATAAACACTAGTCAATCTGAATGAAATTACAATTGAAGGCATGCTGCAGATATGAAATAATCAGATCAACAAGAAAAAATAAGCATGTAAATGCTTGAATATGACTCTCTTATTGGATTGTAAAATATATTGCAATGCTCTTTATATATTACACATGCACAGTGCCGTGAAGCTTACATTTTGTGTGTGTACTGGGTTTATTTTCTGAGTTTTTGCTAAAAAGCTCTTCTACAATATAAGTCCACTTTCTTTTTTTATGGAAGCTTGTTTTCACCATGCTGTTAAAAAAATGTGAAATAAAATGGCAATGCATTGTCTTGCAATTGTGAGTTTATATCTCACAATTCTGAAGGGCGAAAGTCTTTTTTCTGAAATTCTGTGACAAAAACAAACAAAAAAACTGAATTATGAGCTAAACAGAATTCTGAGGGGAAAAAAATATTTTAGCAAAAAAAAAAAAATTTCCAATCTGTGAGAAGTTGCAATTACATTTATTATTTTTGTTTGTTTGTTTGTTTTCTTTCCATTTCCGGTTGTGAACTGCACATGTGCTGAAGTTTGGTTTGCATGAAGTAATGTACATTTAAACGAATATGTGCATCTGATTGCAGCATTTCAGGTTCATACAAACTACACTTTAATACTCTGCAATCAGATCGGATTCATTCCGCTTGACAAAAATATAACTGTGAAGCAATAAATGCTGGTTTAAGATTTCTGTGCATTGACAAACGTGTGAGATGTCACCTCTGCTTCCTCTGTGAAGACTGAGCTCTGAGACACGTGTTTTAATGTGTCTGTCACTTGATGATTAGAGAGGTTATTTTGGATGTGATGGTCCTTTACAACATATGCAAGATGTTTTCCACCTTAAAAATACATGATGTAATGGATATCAGGTGTGAACGCTACTGCTGACACCGTTTGCTCTGATTGTTGGGAGTCCTGAGCTGTGCATGAATCTCCGGCTGTACATGTGAACATGAGGCTGTCATCAGCTGTTTACAGTAATAACTTCACTAGTTTGCAGTGTTCACAGCTGCGTTTGTCCCTACTGCGTCTTTAGACGTGATTCAAGCTGCATTACACTGCAAAAAATAAATATCTTTCTCAGTATTTCTGTCTTGTTTTCCAGTACAAATACTTAAACATTCATCAATCAAGATAATAGCATATTCCAGCGAGCAGGGAGCATTCTCACAACATTCACTGATGTCTTTCAACAGTTATATAAATCTTAGGACACCTCATTTCAAACTTTTTGAGTTTGAGCTGCGTCAAGTTAATTCTTTATCTATTTTTATCCTAAAATCAAAGTTATACACCATCATTTCCTTTTCAATAACGTGTGAATATATCCCCTATTGTATTCTACAACAAAAACAATCAGTTTTATTTTGATTTCCCGAGTCCGCTATTAGCTTATAGCCCGTTAGCATCACCAGTTGCCGCTAATCTTGCTTACATTGCTAATACTCTATTCACACACATTACCTTTGTTTTACTCACTGTTACTTGCTTTAATGGCAAGTAATCTTGAGCGCAAATGGAGAAAAACTAACTTGGAAGGTTTTAGAATTGCATAGAAAAACTGTATGTCCAGCTATAGACAGGCTCTAAAAGCTGCCAGCCCTGTTTATAAAAACCAGCATATGCTGGTTAGGTATGTTTTGATGCTGGGATGCTGGTTTAAGATGGTCCTTTGCTGGTTTATGCTGGTTCTTTGCCAGCACATGACCAGCATAAACCAGCATAGGACCAGCATAAACCAGCATAAACCAGCAAAGGACCATCTTAAAGCAGCATCCCAGCGTCAAAACATACCTAACCAGCATATGCTGGTTTTTTCAACAGGGAGGGCCGAGCATATTCACAAACTTATAGAAAATAACCAAAACAATCCTAGGTTTTTATTTAGCACAGTGGCAGATTAACAAATAACCAGACGCCACCCGATCTAAATATTCCCTCACAGTTTAATAGTAATGACTTTATGAATTTCTTCACTGATAAAATAGATAACATCAGAAATACAATAACAAATGTAGATTCTACAGCGTATAATACTTCAGCTTCATTCATCGCACCAAAAGATAAACTGCAGTGCTTTACAGCTATAGGACAGGAAGAGCTAAATAAACTTATTACTGCATCTAAACCAACAACATGCCTGTTAGATCCTGTACCCACTAAATTACTGAAAGAGTTGTTACCTGTAGCAGAAGAACCGCTTCTCAATATTATTAACTCGTCGTTGTCTTTAGGTCACGTCCCAAAACCATTCAAGCTGGCGGTCATTAAGCCTCTTATTAAGAAACCACAACTAGATCCTAGTGAACTGGCTAATTACAGACCCATCTCAAATCTTCCTTTTATGTCTAAAATTTTAGAAAAAGTTGTCTGCTCAATTGCGCTCCTTCCTGCAAAAAATGATCTCTATGAAGAATTTCAGTCAGGCTTCAGGCCCCACCATAGCACAGAAACTGCACTAGTTAAAATTACAAATGACTTGCTTCTTGCGTCAGACCAAGGCTGCATCTCATTGCTAGTTTTACTTGATCTTAGTGCTGCGTTCGACACTATAGATCATGACATACTCATAGATCGATTACAAAACTATACAGGTATCCAAGGGCAGGCTTTAAGATGGTTTAGATCCTACCTGTCCGATCGCTACCACTTTGTTTATTTAAACGGGAGTCTTCTAAAGTAATGGCATGCCACAAGGATCTGTCCTAGGTCCTCTGCTATTTTCGATATACATGTTGCTCCTTGGTAATGTTATTATTAGAAAATACGGGATTAGTTTCCACTGTTATTCCGATGATACTCAACTATATATCTCAACAAGACCAGATGAAACTTCTAAATTATCTAAACTAACAGAGTGTGTTAAAAATGTAAAAGATTGGATGACCAGAATATAAAAATAAAAAAAAGTTTGAATAATGTTATATTTTGGCTGAAAAGAAAATTGTAGAACAATGTAAGAAATGCTTTTGTAACGTTTAGATAACATTCTAATCACAATATAAAAAAACTAGACATTTCAACGTTTTATAAACATTTCGAAACGATGTTCCCGCAATGTTTTTATAACCCACATTTGTCACTTAGGAAGATATGTCTTGCTTTCTGAAAGAAGTGTTTTGCCTAAAACATGAACTAATATCTGTCAGTGTGCTCGGAAAAATGAACTTAATTCAAGGCAAAACAAGATTATTATTGTGATCACATTAGTAGATATTTTTCTTGTTTTAAGCAAAAACCCTTTAGATATTTGTATATGGAAATCCTGAGGAAGAACCCGAGGTTTGCAGTGCAGAAGCTTCCAGCAGCTGTGAGGAGAGAGTGTTTTAGAAGTGAAAGTGTGCCGCCCATCCCAACGAGAAGAGTCACTTCTGAAATAAACCCGAGGAGGAGCTCAGGAACATCATTAGAGGTGCTGATGACACTCCAGTCAGACACGGCACTCGCGTCTGGACGATGAAGATCACTCTTCCTCTGTGCTGATCTTTACACAATCAGGTAAACGAACAGAGAGAACATATCCGCTCAGATCTGTGATGATCAGGTGTTTGATTCGTTTGTGCTCTTCACAGGAGATGAGTTCTGCTCTCATTCATGACAAACTCTTCATCAAGTCATTCTGGGAGCAAAAGATCAACAATCACAATCACATGACAGAAACTGAAGAAGAGAGGATGAAGAGGAGCGCTCTCACCAAGTAAGTCTCAGAAATCAGTTACATCACAATATAATATCATTATAGTACAACAATTACACTGCAAAAAAATGACTTTCTTACTCTGTGTTTTTGTCTTGTTTTCTAGTATAAATATCCAAATCTAGATTCTTGTTTTAAGTGGGGAAAAAACATTTATAAATTTTTTTTAGAAAACAAGACTTTATATCTATACTCATTTGGCTTTTCAGGTAAATGTATCTAGATGCATGCATGTTTAGATATTTATAATAGAAAACAAGACAAAAATACTGAATCGTTTTTATGCGGTGTAGAAGTGATATTTTTACTCTTGGATGATAATAATAATAACTGGATAATAATATAATTGCAAGTAAAAAACACTCCAAACACTCTGCAGGGACACATATATTATTATTATTAATATGCACAGTCCAGTAGCTGTGGCTGTGCTGTTCTCTGAGCTGATATTTAATATCTGCGTCCTGCTGAGGACAGAAGATTATCAGAGTAACGGCCCTCAAATACAATAATCCACATTGAGACGGCAACAGGTGTACAAATATATTCAACTGTATTTCTCACGTACAGTCAATTATACTTGTTACAGCGAATTCAGAGAATTACTAAAGCTACTTTTTGATCTCACATCCAACATCAACCATTATATAATACACTACACTTTATACTTGTCTATATATTTATGTAGTTTTTGTGTGTATATGCAAGGATGCATTAAATTGATCAGAAGTGTCAGTAAAGACATTTATAATGTTACAGTAGATTTCTGTTTGGAAAAAAAAACGCTGTTCTGTTGAACTTTCTATTTCTGAAAAATAAAATGTCTCAGTTTCCACACAAATATTGTGCAGCACAACTGTGTTCAACATTGATAATAATCAGAAATGTTTCTCGAGCAGCAGATCAGCATATTATACTGATTTCTGAAGATCATGTGACACTGAAGACTGGAGGAATGATGCTGAAAATACAGCTGCGCATCACAGAAATACATTACAGTTTAACAGAGATTCACAGAGAAAACAGCTGTTTTAAATTCTAATAATATTTCACATTTTTACTGCATTTTTGATCAAATAAATGCAGCCTTGCTGAGCAGAAGACACTTCTTTCAAAAATATAAAAAAATCCTACCATCCTCAAACTTTTGAATGCTAGTTCATATGCTTGAAACTAGGGCTGCAAAACAATTAATTCAAAACAAAAGTTTGTTTACATACTATATGTGTGTGTGCTGTGTATATTTATGTATATATAAATACATAATATTTGTATGTACTGTGTATACTTATGTACAATAATAAAAAGAGTATGTAAACACTTGTATATATGTTTAAATATTTATATATACATAATATAAACAGTACACACACATATAGTATGTAAACAAACTTTTATTTTGAATGCAATAAATCGTTTTACAGCTCTACATGAAACAATGTGGCGTTTTATCAGAAAGCTGCGTTTAACAGGATTGCACTGATTGACGTGCATGAACTCTGCAGTAATGCGTTCTGTTGTAAAGGTTTAACCGTGTGATTTCAGGCTGCGTGACGAGTGGCTCACCAGACTGGACCTCCGGACCAAACATCTGAAGAACTTTGGTGACAATCGCGGGGGAAATCCAGCACTGAACTAACTGTGACACACAGATGAGTGCAGCTCAATAAACACACAGTCACCGAGTGCTGCTCCGCTCTCTTTATTTCACACATTCAGAGCGATGGAAATATAGAGGTTCAGCCCGCGATGAAGGACACGAGCTCTGTCAGCGCTCGTTTAAACACAGTCCATCATCCATAATGAACACAAACCCCTCTGTGTCGCTGTTGAACGTGTCAGAGGTCATCCAATATTACAAACCAAACCATAATCAAATGAAAGTCCATCGGGTGCCAGTGAGTGTTTATAATGAAAAAGTCAAAAAGGGAAACAAAACCGAGCCGCTTCGCAAACAAATCTACTTCTTCTTCTTCTTTCCTTTCTTCCCTCCTTCTCCCGGCTGTGATCCGGCCTCGGCGCCGCCACTCTTCTGCGTTCTGCTCTTCAGTTTCGGGATCATCTCCGCCACATAAAACATCACATCTTTCCCTGAAGACAGCGAGAAGACGACGTCATTTCCCTTTATTATACACCACAGTATGCGTTTCAGAAATGTTGCATCCAAGACGTAATGACATGTATTTGCATGTCTATATTTATGTTCATATAATTTATATTATATATAAATATATTTAATACCAATATAAGATATTTTTCTTAAATATATACATGCATGTTTCCTTTTGTTTTTTTTAAGTGAAATATTACAATACCAATGTTTCTTTTTTATTATGGGTAATAATTAAAACGTATATATATATATATATATATTTTTTTTTAATATTACTATTATTACTATATTAATATTACTATTATTATTATTATTGTTGTTATTTTATGTGCAGCCCTAAAAACAAGCAGAGCAAACCTGGAATTTTTCTTTTTATTTGCAGTCATGGTTTTCATCAGGGAAAAAAAAGCTATGTATTTTCCCCCAAATCTTGCAGCCCTAGGAATTTTTCCTAAATGCTATATTATTATTTTTTTTTTTAAATTGTCAGTAAAATAATACAATACTAATATTTCTTATTTAGTCATTTTCCAATTTTTATTTAGGATTAAGGTAATAATAAATAATAGGGTAATAATAAATATTTTAAATTATGTATTATTACAATTTCATATAATTTATCATTTGTATAACCACAAAGTTCAAATCAATATATATATATATATATATATATATATATATATATGTGTGTGTATACTATATATTTTTTTATTTTCCAGCGAAATATTACAACAGTAATACTTATTTTTTAATTTAATAATTTATATATTTTTATTTAGGGTTAGAGTAGTAATAAACAATAGGGTAATAATAAAATAATATTTTAAATAATTATCATCATCATTTATTATTATTAAATTATAATTAATATTTTGAATAACCACAACATTTTGGCAGCCCTAAAAACAAGCAGAGCAAACCTGGAATTTTTCTTTTTATTTGCAGTCATGGTTTTCATCAGGGAAAAAAAAGCTATGTATTTTCCCCCAAATCTTGCAGCCCTATTTGAAAACTAATCATTAAATGTAACGAATGCATAGCTTACTAGATGCAAACTTGTCTTGGCACAAACTTCCGTCCTCGAGTTTGAGCTGAATCCGCACTCTCCCTCTGAACTGACCGTCTCGGTTCCATTCGCGCGGATACATCTTGTTCTGGAAGAGTGATGTCATGATTTCACATCCACACTAAATACGAGAATCAGCGCATAAATAAACCGATGATCAGACCTCCAGCAGAACATTGAGTCCAGCGGCGGTGAGAACGTCCCGGATCTCAGCACACGACGGGTTCTCCACAGCCTGAACACACACACACACAGATTAAACACACAAATTAAACACACACACACACACACACACAAACACACACACAGACACACAGAGACCCCCACACACAGAGAGACACGCACGCAGAGACATACACAGAGACACACACACACACACACACACACAGAGACACCCACAC
>NW_015507800.1:12263-14066 GCF_001515645.1 Sinocyclocheilus grahami | reverse complement strand
ACACAGAGACACACACACAGAGACACACACACAGAGACACACACACAGAGACACACACACAGAGACACACACACAGAGACACACACACAGAGACACACACACAGAGACACACACACAGAGACACACACACAGAGACACACACACAGAGACACACACACAGAGACACACACACAGAGACACACACACAGAGACACACACACAGAGACACACACACACAGAGAGAGACACTCAGATTATGAACAGCAGTAACACAACCTTCTCTGCAGCTATTCTTCTGCCTTCTGCTATTGTCTTTTTACTGTTGATGTACGCCGGATAGATGCACATAAACCTGGTGGGGGAAAAATATATAAATAACGCGTGTGTGTGTATGTGAATATAAAAATTAATTTATATATAATTTTAAAACATATTTAAAAAAAAAAAAAATTCTATATAATCAATGCATATTTAGTATAAATTCTTAAATTATAATAAATTTCAAAATTATATTTATAAAATACATAAATATAATACATAAATATGTTATAAATAAATATAAACAAAGTACATATTCATTTTAATACTGTCTATGTGAATATGTGTTAAACTGTAATTTATTTCTGTGATCAAAGCTGTATTTTGTGGAAACTGTGACACATTTTATTTTCCAGGATTCACTGATAAACACAAAGTTCAAAACAACAGCGTTTATTCGAAATAGAAACGTTTGTAACATTATAAATGTCTTTACCATCACTTTTGATCAAATTAATGCATCCTCGATGAATAAAAGTATTAATTTCTTTCTTTATTTTTTAAGAGTTTTATATCCCAAACTTTTGAGTGATAGTGTTTCCACAAAATATGAAGCAGCACGTCTGAAAATTCAGCTTTTCGTCACTGAAATAAATATCAATTCACATATAAAACAGTATCCTTTATTTAGTTTTTTCTCTCCACTGTGTAAAAACTAAAGAAATATAAACGTGCAAAACACACTATTTCTATTTTTATTTGAACATATCCTTCCCCTTTCTTTTTCATAACCCCTAGCATAATTATATCTGTATGCACATCATCTTGTTTGTACAGTGCATACGTATTTTGTCTTTTTATTTGATCAAAATGCAGTAAAAATGTGATATATTATTAGAATTTAAAACAGCTGTTGTCTATGTGAATATGTGTTAAGCTGTAATTTATTTCTGTGATCAAAGCTGTATTTTGTGGAAACTGTGACACATTTTATTTTCCAGGATTCACTGATAAACACAAAGTTCAAAACAACAGCGTTTATTCGAAATAGAAACGTTTGTAACATTATAAATGTCTTTACCGTCACTTTTGATCAAATTAATGCATCCTCGATGAATAAAAGTATTAATTTCTTTCTTTATTTTTTAAGAGTTTTATATCCCAAACTTTTGAGTGATAGTGTTTCCACAAAATATCAAGCAGCACGACTGAAAATTCAGCTTTTCGTCACTGAAATAAATATCAATTCACATATAAAACAGTACGTTGAAATTAATTTACAATATTCCTGTTTTTACTGTAGATTTGATCAAATAAATGCAGCCTTGGTGAGCACGCAGAGAGACAAAAACACACATATAAACTCTCTTTTCTTTTTTAAGTTATGTATTTTTGCTGTGTTGTTCTGGAAGTTTCACCAAGACACATGTGACCCTTTTATGCCAGAAATCATTAGGATATTAAGTAAAGATCATGTTCCATGAAGATATTTAGTAAACGTCCTACTGTAAATATATCAAAACTTAATGTTTGATTAGTAATATGCATTGCTAAGAACTTCATTTG
>NW_015507800.1:7815-12156 GCF_001515645.1 Sinocyclocheilus grahami | reverse complement strand
GCATTTCCATGTAAATATGCATCTAAATGACACTAAAAGGACTTGTGAGCAACTAATCATTTCTATGCATAACTCCATATCATGTGTGTAACCCACACATTAGACTATCACGTTTTAATCATTTATTGTGCATGTCTTTTTGAATAACTATTGAATAGTTTACAGGATTATATTCATGCTGGTGTGAAAATTCTTATTTGAAACCTTTCTTCCAATCACCACCTCGACGACAGAGAACAGACTGAGATTCCTTACAGACCTTTTAACCTCTGGTCTGCACAGAACATGTCCTCATCCACAGAATGCTACAGAAACTACCTTTCCATGTAAATATGCATCTAAATGACACTAAAAGGACCTGAGCAACTAATCATTTCTATGCATAACTCCATATCATGTATGTAACCCACACATTAGACTATCACGTTTTAATCATTTATTGTGCATGTCTTCTTGAATAACTATTGAATAGTTTACAGGATTATATTCATGCTGGTGTGAAAATTCTTATTTGAAACCTTTCTTCCAATCAAATCTTTGTCAAATGTATCATATTCTTGTTATAGAAATCATGTCCAAAAGTATACTCTGCAAGAGCGGGAAAACTCGGACCATGTGACTGATGAGATAACATTTGATTTATGAATTGGGAGGAGAAATATACAACACCCCGAGCTTAGACAGTGTCTAATTGGTCAAAGCACCATTTGGGAGGTGTCCAAGAGCCCAGTTTAAATACTCAGGACACCATCAAATCATCGCTTTTAGCATGTGGCTTTTTAGTCATCGCCTTTTTAGCTCTTTAGCTTTTTTGGTCATGGCTTCTAGCCGTGCTTTTCAGTCGTCGCTCTTTGAGCGTGCTCTGGCATACACGCCAGCTCCTCCAAAACCATGAGGAGAAACGCCACCTAGTCTCGTCAAACTTTACTTCTATTTCTTTACTTTAGTTTCTTTTATTTTCCGTTGAGAGTTTCGTGTTCTGAGTTAAGTTGCCTAACGCCGCGTCTCCGAGTCCGACCTCGAGTGCCGTCTAAAACTTCAACTTCAACTTCAACCACAACTCTGCGTCGTCAGCCAATGCCCAACCACTGGCTTCCCAAGACTGAACTTCCAGCCAATCAGCAACCAGGGAAACCCCTTTTTCTGCAAGGACCACAACAAAAGGGAACCCCCCCCATATACAGGCAACGCACGCAAGTACCTCCAGATCCTAGCTGAACTGGTGCATTTAATATAAATGTTAACCTCATTGAGGGACTCAATGCGAGGGTTAACTAAAATCTTAAATGATTCCCTTTGAGATAAATTGACCTGTTTCCCTTATAATGGAAAGCTTATTTATTCAGATTTCAGCTGATGCATAAATCTCAATTTCGAAAAATTGACCCTTATGACTGGCTTTGTGCTCCAGGGTCATGCTGTCCTGTGTTGTGAGGATGAGTGTGTATTTCAGTCCTCCGCTGGAGGTCAGAGACGTGGTTCTCGTCACACACAAAGTCCTGCCTCCAATGTAAACCCTGGTTCCCGTCTGACGCCCTCAAACCCCTCAAAGCTGCTCCTCTGATCTCCTCCGAGGATCTGCCGAGCGTCTGGAGGAACCGGCGGACACTTTAAACCAGAGGAAACCTGCTGAGAGCGAAGCCGAGAGATTCAAGCGCTTGTGGTGCGTGATCACAGACAGAAGTCTCTGTCGTGCTTGATAGAGAGTCTATTCCTAAGTTTTGAATGTTACCATGTTATTACTGCATTTACCTCTTTTTTTATTAATTAAAAAAATGAGAAATTCTTTGAGATTTCAAATTACATTTGAACATTTAACTGTGACGGCAAATATAAATATATATTTTTTCAATGTCGATGAGAAATTTAATTTGAATATATCATTGTATGAAATTTGTGAGAACATGAAATCTGATAATTGCAAGTATTAACCCCACTGGAATGAATGGAATTTAATTAAATTATTTTTAATGTATAACTCCCGATTGCTCAAAAACAGTCCAGATTTATGAAACCTACATATTTATTTCTAAATATTACTCTGAGTTTTTTTCTAACAATATAAATTCATTTTACTTGCGTGAACTTTAACTTTCAGATGAAAAAGTGATTAATTTTTCACGCTGCAATGGTTCGTCAATAGCCGTACATATTCATGTTCATCAACTGAGTTCAGTCCCAAAGTATTGAGATATGGGAAAAGATGAAAAATGTGTATTTACAGTAATATAATTTTACAAAAAAGTATTTTTGACCCCAAATTGGACTTCATACACACCCGGGTCAAAAATGACCCAAATGCATAAAAATAAAAAAATCTGAAAAAAGTGTATTTTAAGGATCTTAAAGCATTTGCAAAAGTTTTGTTCCCTTACTAAAAAACTTAAAAAACATTTTTTTTTAATGTTTATGCATCTCTTGAAAGTAAAAGTTTATGCAGTTAATTTATTTAGTTTAAAAACGTTTCAGTCATATTTGTGTTGTTTTGGTATAAATATGGAAGTTTGGTAAATTTTAGTTATAAATATATAAAGTCATAAATTCAAAGGAATTGATTTAAATTCCATTCATTTCAAAGGGGATAATACTGAACATTTTCAGATTATACTGTATGCTATACAATGATATATTCAAATAAAATGTATCAATATTGAAAAATAATAATTTGCATCAGTTTTTTTTTTATGTGGGTCATGCGTAATTTGATGTCAAATAATTTTTCAATGTTTTAAGAAAATGGGTAAATGCTGTAATATGGTAACTTTACTGCATTAAAAAATGTAATGAAACGGACCCAGAATGCAAAATAGTAAACAGATTTTGAATGCATCACGAGGGTTAAAATAAGACAAAACAACAAACGAAATCAAGATATTTCTGATTTTAATTCATTTTTCGACTCTGAAGAACCATGATTACTAACATTCTTGGGAAACCTGGATATTTGAGGAAGACTAATTTTGAAAGTGTGATTTCTTAACCTCAAAAAGCAAATCTTGAGCATTTTTATATTGAAGAATATGCATTTTTTTCTAGCGTGCAAGATCTATAATCTTTTATTGGGTAGTAACCGAGTAAATTATTGTTAAAAAAATCCATAAACTCCAGAAAAGTCAAAGAACAAAAGGTTGAGAACCACTGCGTGTAAAGAACTATAGAAACATGATCTCAGGCTGTAAATGACGAAAACGTTGACAAAGCCTGATGAAATATGCCATGTTGTATTTCACAGTTACTGTATTGTGTAATATCAGTCATGGTGTTCCAAATCATGTAAGAAGCAGCATATATACGATAAACCATCAGAAATACACTGAATTACACTGTTTAAAGATTGTGTCGACTAGAGAAAACAACACATTCAATTCAGGTTTATTTGTTTAGCCTTTTTCACAATGCATATTATAATTTCAATGCAGATTCAGAGAAAATACTTGTTTCAACGTTACAATCAGGAGATATTGTTCTGTTATTAGTCAGAGATGAGCATGTCAAAGTAATCTAATTGGAGTTATATTACTGCATTATCTTCTATAATCGAACAAGCTTCACACATTAAATCAATCTGATTAACACGTCTTTTCATGTGGACCACGAAAGAAGCATTTTAACCCCGGTTCAGAGGTTTGCGTTACAGCCGATCCAATGTTTGAGCAGATAGTGAGCGATGGCTTGTCTGGGCGGCATGATGAACACGGCTCGCTTGTCTTTCACAAGAGCGTCCATCACCTGAACAGCAGAGAAACACGGTAAACACTCTGTTCAGGGAATAGTTCAGCATAAAATGTGCTGAAAATGTGTTCACCCTCAGGTCGTCCGAGATCAGGATGAGTTTGTTTCTTCATCAGGTTTGGAGAAATGTAGCATTGCATCAGTGTCTCACTGCAAGTGAATGGGTGCCGTCACAATGAGAGTCCAAACAGCTGATAAAAACATCACAATAATCCACAGCACTCCAGTCCATCAGTGAACATCTGGAGAAGACAAAAGCTGAAACACATCCAGCATTAAGATGTTTTTAACTAAAACACCATAGAGTCCATAATCCATAATAACTCTTCCTCCAGTGAAAAAGTGTTCTGGTGTTGTCTCTCGCACATCAAAATCCAGCCACATATTAGTTTAGAGCTGTTTAAACGCTGCTTGATCTGTGCAGATTTCTCTCCTGATTCACACCAGAACACTGACTCACTGGAGGAAGCGTTATTATGGATTATGGACTCTATGGTGTTTTAGTTAAAAACATTTGAATGATGGGTTTGTCTCAGCGTGTGTCTTCTCCAGATGTTCACTGATGGACTGGAGTGCTGTGGATTATTGTGATGTTTTTATCAGCTGTTT
>NW_015507800.1:0-7226 GCF_001515645.1 Sinocyclocheilus grahami | reverse complement strand
TCACTGGAGGAAGAGTTATTATGGATTATGGACTCTATGGTGTTTTAGTTAAAAACATTTGAATGCTGGATTAGTTTCAGCTTTTGTCTTCTCCAGATGTGAACTGATGGACTGGAGTGCTGTGGATTATTGTGATGTTTTTATCAGCTGTTTGGACTCTCATTCTGACGGCACCCATTCACTTGCAGCGAGACACTGATGCAGTGATACATTTCTACAAATCTGATGAAGAAACACACTCATCCTGATCTGGGATGATGATGAGGGTGAACACATTTTCATTTTTGGGTGAACTGTTCCTTAAACTCTTGTGTATTTAGGGACATTTTCATTTTTGCTTTTTTTTTTTATATAATTTTGGCTGTTAAAGCAAACAGCATACATTTGACTCAAAATGTTTGTTTATTGGAATTTTAATATTTCCCCCTCATGCCCTTTCATAAATCTATTTTATACTAGGTACAAAAATAGGACCTTAAGAACAAAAATGTCCCCATCGAAAGCCATTAAAAATGCAATATTTAATCCCTTTAAGTGCCCTTTAAGCATTAAATCATGCATTCTTTTGTTAATATGCTTTCATTCTGTGGACAAGGCTTCAAATTTGTACTACCTTTACATTTTTAAAGAAATTTTGGTGTACATAATATATGTGTGTGTGCTGTGTATGTTTATGTATGTATAAATACACATGCATGTATATATTTAAGAAAAATATGTTGTTATATATAATATAAATTATATGAATATAAATATAAACATGTAAATATTTCTAAAATATATTACTTAAACTAGTTGCCAATGCAACATTTTGTATTTTTGTTTAGAGTAACTTGATATACTAAAATAACAAAAAATACAAAGGACAAATGATGTAAACAAACTGGCACTTAAAGGGTTAAAATCATGAAAATGAATGCATTTTTGGTAGTTTTGGCATGTTAGTGAAAGCAGAAAAAAATATAAATTTCTAATATTTTGTGAGCATACTTTTTTTTTTAATGGACACACAAGGGTTAATATCTCACCTGTTGCCGGGTGAACCAGCGTGCCTCTTCGATCTCGTTCTGGTCTGCTTTGATGTCCGTCGTCACGGCGATGCAGTGGCAGCCAATCATCAGGCAGGAGGGCATAGGCCACGCCTGAGAGGACAGGTACTGCACGGGTCCCACCTGAACGCCGCTCTCCTCCTGCACCTCCCTCCTCACCGCCGCCTCCAGCGTCTCCCCTGAGCATCACACGCTCCTCATCAATCACCGCGGACAGGGATCTAACCATATCATCAATATCGCAATCTTATCGTGGTCACATGACGACATGAAACGATAGGTCTTCCGGGCAAAAAGTGTAGTTTTAAAAATTTATTTGTGACCCTGGACCACAAAATCAATCATAAGGGTTCATGTTTGATCCTTTTTCAAGCTGAATAAATAAGCTTTGCATTGATGTATGGTTTGTTAGGATAGCACAATATTTGAAAATCTGGAATCTGAGGGTGCAAAAAAATCTAAATATTGAGAAAATCATCTTTAAAGTTGTCCAAATGAAGTTCTTAGCAATGCATATTACTAATCAAACATTAAGTTTTGATATATTTACAGTAGGACATTTACTAAATATCTTCATGGAACATGATCTTTACTTAATATCCTAATGATTTTTGGCATAAAAGAGAAATGTATAATTGTGACCCATACAATGTATTGTTGGCTATTGCTACAAATATCCCCCAGCGACTTGTTTTGTGGTCCAGGGACACATTGAAACTTCTTATTCTAGCCTCATCAGGAGCATCAGACCAACTGCAGAAATGAGTAATTAAAATCATTTTCAGATGATTTTAGTCAAAATGGCTGAAAAATCATGATTACAACCACTAGTAATATGATTTATTAGCTTATCACTTTTGACCAATAGCGCTGTTATCAAATATGTGTGGTGTGTTCTGTGTGAGGAGACAATGGCACACACAAAGTTTGGTGTCAATACGTCAAAGCTTTGCAGAGATACAGCCTCAGATGCAGTTTGGCATCTTTCCTGCAAATTCGTTGATGCGCTAAACGAAAACCGTTTCGTATATCGACACGATATCCATAACTTTTTGCCAGCATGGTCTGAAGATGATCCGAGTCAAATTTGGTGAAAATTGGACCAACAGTCTAGGAGGAGTTCGAAAAAGTAGGTTTTCAACATTAAAGAAAATGGCGGACCGGAAGTTTGGCCAACTATCGTCCAAGGAATATATTGAGACCAGTTGTGTTACAATAGGCTAATTTAGTCAAAAGTTATTAGCATTTTTCAAAAGTTCGTTATAGCTTTTGACCACAAGGTGGCACTACCCCAAACTTTTTGCGTACTGTCAGGGCATGGTGTCGAAGACACATACCAAGTTTCACAAAGGTACATCAATGCTTTCGTAAAATATAGCATTTTACGACTAAATTCAAAATGGCAAATTTGGTATGGTTCGACTCGGCATGCTGCACTGAATCTAAAGAGACCAGTTATGTTATTTTTGGCCAAACCATTCAGAAGTTATAAGCAAAAAAACTTCCTGACCACTAGGTGGTGCTGCGCCGAAACACAGCATGTAACCTCAGGACATGCTTGTGATGACATGGACCAAGTTTGGTGTGAATACGATAAAGCGTTGAGGAGATACAGCCTTGTGTCTATTTTCACATGCGCTATGTAAAATTTGTTTGCGTGTTTTTCGAAAACGTTTTGAGAAATCGACTTGAATTCCATAACTTTATTTTGGGATGATTTTTTTGTTAGTTTGGTTTTTTTAATGGTGGAAAATTTTTAGAATCAAATCGTCTATAGCCAAGGAATCAAAGGAAAAAAATATTTTGTTTCTAGCCCCTTACGGTTAAAAAATTAAAATAAACACGAGTGAAACTTTGGACAAGTGGTGGCGCTAGAGAGTTTGAGTTAGAGACTCCAAACTTGCTGTGGTTAATGTTGAGACTGTCCTCTATCAGTGTGCCAAATTTCACAACTTTCCCGCAAGCGGTTCTATGGGCTGCCGTAGACTCAAGAGTGGAAGAAGAAGAATAAGAAGAAATCTAACAGATACAATAGGTTTTCATTTATTTTACAGTGCAATCGTTTAACAATATATGGCTATTACTGTCATTGTTGTTATTATTATTATATTCTAATTAGTTTGGCTTCCTAAAACACCAGTGAGAATGTAAAAAGAGGGTTGGTTCCCTTTTAAAGTTCAGCTAAGTGATGGCGAAGTGAAGCGTTCTGAAGCTTTCAACACAATTGTATTGGAAAAAGGTTCATTACTCAAAAGCTTTTCAAAACAGTTTATGCTGTGGCATAATAAATCAAGCATAAATTAAATCTGTGATCTGTCTATTTTAACTCTGCCTCAGTCATTAGACTGTTATTTCATGGGCAAAGTTAATTTGAGCTTAATATATACATTACGATAAAAAAAAGCAATGCAAGCGCATTATAATGTAGTGTAATGTAAAGGAAACGGCGCTCCGTTTGAACCAAACACTGAAGCAGTCGTGGTTCTCAGGCGAACGAAGCTTCAGACGTCAGATCACGTGTTTTTTACAAAACGAATCAAGCTCCGATACAGTGCTTGAATGTGAATTTTTTTAATAAATTTTTTTACACAAGCTTCGGAGCGTCTGTGTTGAACGCAACATCACTAGACTTTTTTTCTGATTTAAGTTTTCTTAGTTAAGGACATACGGTTGGAGCTCTTCGTTTTGAACTCTCAAAAGTGCATCAGACAGAAGAATTTAACTTTAAAATGTAAAAAAATGTCATTTCTTTCCAATTCTTCCATTTGTTCAGTTGTGCTAAAACTTATAACTTAAATAAAACTAATAGCTTAACTTAACTTATAGCTTAAAACTAAAATAGTTCCTCTGCTATAATAACAAAGCTGGGTTCAGGGTTATAATTAATTCAATAAAACTGAAACCATTAAAACAAAGCATTTCCATTACTTGAAATAAAACAAGTGTTAAATGAAATAAAATATACAAATATTAATTTGATTTCAGCTAGTTTCCAATGCAGCATTTCTTATTTTCATTGAGTTTAACTTGATGGACTAAAATGACAACAAACAACAAAAATTATGAACAATACATAGACATATTTAAAACAATAAAAATGAAAGAAATTAAAAATATTAACAAAAACAATAATAGTATCTCAGTGGTACTGAAAGACTTTACAAAAATGTTACTTTTCTTAACATTCGGTAACATGAAAAAATATTTCTAAAACATTTAATCTTAGTTTGTTAACTTCAACATTTACTGATACATTTTTAAAATCAAATATTTTATCGGTAAATATTATTTAATGGACCTGAACTAATATGAACTAATGTTAATAAAGATGAATAAATACTGTGTCAAAGTCCCTCAAAAACCTCATTAAAAGCTTTTTTTCTCTCTCTGAATAATACTCTTCAGCTCTTGGTCTGTGAATTTTCTTTAATAACTCTGTAAAGCAACCTTGGGTTTTAGAAATGTGTTAACTAATGTCGATTAATGGAACCTTATTGTAGTGGGGTTTTTTTTTTTAGTTTGAGTTTTTTTCCAATTTACAGAAACTAGGACTGTCCAGAGATTAAAATAATAATTTTAGTTGCTTCTAATTAAAATAACGAAGTTGCAGGATTCCAGAGGTTTTGAGAGCTGAATGTGGGTCAGGGATTTACTGGATCAGGGTTACCAATAAGAATTTATTATTTATTACTAATAATTATTAATATATTTATTACTCAAAATTTCAAGCTGATAAAATATTTCAGAGCCTGAAATACCTAGAAAATGAATATTTATTATAAACATGCCCACTGAATTTTAAGATTTAATTAATTTCCATGACTTTTTCCAGGTTTATAATTCACACTTTTAAAAATCAGTTTTTCTTGACCGTGATCTTGATTCTTCTTTACTTGTTTTAGCTTATTTTAATGCTTGTGTTGTTTTGTCTTATTTTAAATCATAACCACCTCAGCAAAAAATAAAACCAATAAAACTAAAATCATGAAATACATTTTCCTTACTTGAAATGATTTTTTTAAAATTATTGAAATAAATAATAGTTAACGTATTTTATTTCAACTAATAAAATTTCTAATTTTCATTCAGCTTAACTTCTAGTTAAATAACTAAAACTGAAAAAATACAAAAAAAAATTAATAAACAAAATATAATTAAGTAAAACTTATAACAAACTAAAATTAAGATGAAAGTAAAAAATTGTTTAATTAAAAAAACTACAATAGTATGTCAATGTTAGGCTACTAAAATAACTCAAATAAGTACTTAAGAAAGTCAATAAAACTAAAATCATAAAATACATTTTCATTACTTGAGATAAAATGATAAAATAACTGATATAAAATAAAACATAACTTATTTTACATCAGCTAGTTGCTAAGGCATCATGCTTATTTTAACTTGAAATACTAAAAAAAAACTTGGGAGAAAAAATTACAAAAAACTAACATCAAAATGACTAAAACCTATAATAAACTAAATAGAATACACTAAAGCTTACAGTAACTAAAATATAACAATAAAATTTAATTTTTTAAAAATCAATAGTATATCAATGATACTAAAATGACCTTAACCATCTTCAAGAATCGGCTAAAAACACATCTCTTCCATCTTTATTTGACACTCTAACTCTAGCACTCTCTATTCTTAATTCTATTATTTATTTTAAAAAAACGTGCCCCTTTTAGACTTGCACTCTATTCATTTACTAACTGCTTGTTTTCTTTAAAAAAAAAAAACACTAGCTTCTCTATTCTTTTTGTATTCTATCTATTTGTTTTCTTTTTATTTATTATACAATTAACAAAAGCAAATAAAAAAAAGCCTCTAACACTAGCTTGCTTCTATTCTCTTTCTATTCTATCTGTTTTCTTTTTATTCATCATATATGCACCCTGCAGCACAAAAGCAGTGTTAAGTCGCTGGGGTATATTTGTAGCAATAGCCAACAGTACATTGTATGGGTCACAATTATACATTTATATTTGTAGCAATAGCCAACAATACATTGTATGGGTCACAATTATACATTTCTCTTTTATGCCAAAAATCATTAGGATATTAAGTAAAGATCATGTTCCATGAAGATATTTAGTAAATCTCCTACCGTAAATATATCAAAACTTAATGTTTGATTAGTAATGTGCATTGCTAAGAACAACTTTAAAGATGATTTTCTCAATATTTAGATTTTTTTGCACCCTCAGATTCCAGATTTTCAAATATTGGCCTATCCTAACAAACCATACATCAATGGAAAGCTGATTTATCCAGCTTTCAGATGATGCATACATCTCAATTTCCAAAAATGTACTCTTATGACTGGTTTTGCTGTCCAGGCTCACATATAATTTAAAAGACCTTGTTTTGTGTACTGTTAAGCTAACTGAGACTTGTTATAGCACTTGCATATCATTGCTCTTTTGTTAGTTTTGATTGCTTCCTCATTTGCTAAATGACTGAATGTAAATGTAAAATAACCACTGCTGCTCTATATGGTGGAGTGAGAGTTATGTGTTTAAGAGAAAAACCCCACCGGCATCATCGTCGCTCAGCCTCAGGAGTCCTGGCATGGCTTCCTGAAGGAAGAAACGGCTGGGATCTTTATCTTTGAGGAGTTGAGTGGGATCGTCTTCAGTGCTGAGAGCAAACCACGCCAGCATCCCGTCGTCCTCCTGCTGCTTCTCCACTCCTAAGAAAACCTCCAGGGTCCGGCTGCTCCCCAGCAGCTCCTGCACCGCGGCGGATCCGAGTTTGCACAGCTGTATCTGCTCCTCATGCTCCGCTCCGGAGCGCACCAGAGGACTGAGAGCGTGGAAGAGCAGGAACACGGTCTCTGGAGAAGCTCTTCTGGCCGCCAGCCACTCGCCGTCGCTGCGTCTGTCGCTCGATCGGTCCAGGAGCTCTCTGTTGAAGTGAATGTCTGGCTCTTCTGTGTCTCTGCTGGGCAGCAGACGGGCGATGTGTCTGTGACCCCAGAACAGAGCCACGTCTCCAGCCGTCTGACCCGACCGGTTCGTGACGCTCGTATCACATCTGGTGCAGGTCAAGAATGATGACAATAAACGTGCTGGTTTGATATCATAATCTGTTTTGCTTCAAGTCACATAAATATATATATATGTGATCCTTGGAGCACAAAACCAGTCATAAGTGTCAATTTTGTGAAATTGA
>NW_015507799.1:38388-39055 GCF_001515645.1 Sinocyclocheilus grahami | reverse complement strand
CCTAGTTCAGTAGTCAGCACACTAGTAAGGGAGTCAGTCAGAGTGTGAGTTAATGGATTTAAATGACCTGATTAGACAAAAACACTCAAAACTAGCACTGCAAATTATTAAAAGGACACCGATTATACGGACATTACATATATAGGCATTTACATTTGGTATGTATTGATTTCTACATTATATTTAATAGATTACACTTTCATGAAAAAAGATGAAGGATCAGCAAATGAAACGTTGACCACAGATATGAATTACGTGAATGACATCAGCAATATGCATTGACGCAAATAACTTTATTTGAATGTTTCATTGATGTAACATGACACTGAGTTGTTAAAGAAAAGCAACTAGCTCCTACTCATGACCAGCTTGTAACCAACTCGGGAACAGCTTAAACCATCTCAAACCACGCTGCCATGCTTCAAAACACACCTAACCAGGGTATCAGCAGGGTAGAGATATTATTGTGTGAACCGATTAATCGGGTTTTTGAACCGGTTCAACGAGCCGAACTGTCCTAAAGAACCGGTTTGCCAAAATGAATCGGACTTTGCATCACTTCGACCAGCTCTCTCTCCAGTGTTAGGATGCAGATTCGGATCAGTGTCATCACAGTTTTGCTATCTAATGTTTACTCATCGTTAAACGTTTTGGAAAATTTGTCTTT
>NW_015507799.1:35788-37418 GCF_001515645.1 Sinocyclocheilus grahami | reverse complement strand
AAGGTAATACTTGAGCTTCATGTCGATCGCCAAAAAAGCTTGCAGTAGCAACGCTAAAAGACAGAAAAAAATCCAGGTGTTCACCCACTGATAGTGAAAAATGACTAACAATCAACCGATGTTGACGGGGATAACAGTAGATGAGTAGACAGCCTTCAGTTCGATGATAATCCATGTAAAAAAACTGTTAAAACAGAGATTAAAGAATGGTGACCGAAAAGGATTGTGTTGATGGTGGGTTTAAAGCAATTGATTTTGACTGTCTGCCACACGAAATGAAATATGAAATATTGACAGGCCGTCAACAAAGAAATCATGAACACATACACAAACAAGAGGACCAATGAAAAATAAAATAAAAAATTCCGGTTGCCAAAAAATGTAATCACTACTTCCATTTCTGCAGTTAGGACATTGATTTGTAGAGTGCAAAAATAACTGGCGATTAAGTTTGCATTGTTTTATCAACTCCATGTCACATAACTTACATACATTAGGCTATATCTTTGTTGAAAGTGTGTGTGCTGCCATCTTGTTACTCCTAGGTAACTAGGTTAGGAGATCTCTCCAGCTCTCTCACTTAATTTTCCAAGCTGAGACCTAGTCTTAACACTTAGGTACCTTTATGAAAAAGTAATTTTTTTTTCGTTTTGAATGTGTCAAAATTGACAGAACAACAATTTTACTCTTATTCCTAGACTTAAGTGTTAATAACTAAGGACTAAGTGTAACTGGTGTTGTCTGCGTTGTTTTTGATGGAATAAAAAGACATCAGCTGACGGTTCGACTCTTCATTTAATCTCTGATAAAAGATAAGTCTTTATGATGTGAATGTTTTGTCTTATTCTCACTTTCAGGGTTCTCGATCATGGTGGCATTCAGTGGAAAGGTGTGCATCCACATATAATTTAGAGATGTGTCTCTATGATTTATGTGTAAACAATGCTTCCTTTGCTTGCTTCCACTTCTTCAGCTGTTTTCGGTACTCTTTCAGAACATGGATTGCTGGTCATTATTAGTCAACGGCGGGGAAAGCGTTAAGTAGATTTTAAGTAAATTAATTTGTACATTACCAGTGCACAAAAAATAATTAATTCATAAAATTCTTCAAAACTCAGAATTAGGAAAGTGTTTTGTTTATAAATCATAGTTTTCCAACAATGCAAGTTTATGACAGTATATAAATAAACAACTACAAGCAAAGTATACTTAAAATGATCATTTTCAGTACATCTTCATCAAAAGATCGAGTACAAGTACAGGCCAAATATACTTGGACTTTTCTGTCAGTATAAATCACTTGTAAGTGTAATTTTATTTATATTTCTGTGAAGCACACAAAAAGTAAACAAAGTATACTTTCTCATTTTTATGATGTTGCTAAAAAGAACATTATTTTGTGTATTTGGTGTAATGAAATGTGTTTATGCGGTTTAAGGTTAAAAACACATTATTTTCCACATACTGTACATTATTGTTTCTCCTCTATGCCCCGTCTTTCTGAAACACGTCCATTTTTACAAAGCTCATCGATCTGAAAAGCGAGGTGTGCTGTGATTGGCCAGCTATCCAGTGCGTTGTGATTGGCCGAATACCTCAAGCGTGTGACGGAAATGTTACGCCCCTCACC
>NW_015507799.1:5185-25186 GCF_001515645.1 Sinocyclocheilus grahami | reverse complement strand
GTTTTCATACGCGTTTGGCCAATCAATGTCTAGTTACGTCACGATTAGTACCAGTTGTGCTGGTTAGACCCTGCTCCGGAGTAGCAGCTAATTTGGTTCTCGAAAAAGGCAGTCCGGTACTAAAATCGCTCCCAGTTCCGGCGGTGCGAACACGCCCAAAAGTGGGTAGTTCCACAATTAGTTCTGGTACTATGAAAAGGTTCCCGCGGTGCGAAAGGCCCTAATGACTGCCTTGGTAGTTCTAGTGTTAAACGAGGCGTTTTAGGAGGGCGTGGACGAGTCTTAACTTTTATAAAGAATATCTCTTTGGATTTGAGACTTTAGTCTTTGCAACTTCAGGGATCTTATCTATTCACGAACAGGTTGTAACACTCCAAAGAGAAAGGAAAACTTGAAATCGCATCATATGACCCCTTTAACAGAGTATACCAACAGCACACTTGAATAAACTTCTTTTTGTAAGGGGACTCTTTTTAAAGAACACAAACGCGGTTTCACATTTACATGACTTTCCATTTGTAAGTCTAAGTTTGATGTTATTACACTGATCACAACGTAATGGTCTTTCTCCAGAGTGAATGCAACAATGACTGTTGAAATTGAAAAAAAAAGAAATTGGTCCTTTTCCTAAACCTCTCGTCACACTGAGGAAAACAGCAATTTCTCTCCAGAGTGAGTTTGCAAGTGCCGTTTCAGTTCTGTGTGATATGTGAAACTGTTTTCACACTGAAGACACTTGTAAGGCTTCTCTCCAGTGTGAACTCTGATGTGAGTCTTAAGGTTTCCTTTATTTGTGAAGCTCTTTCCGCAATCAGGGCAGGTGTAAGGCTTCTCTCCAGTGTGAAGTCTCATGTGATACTCAAAGTGTCCTTTAACTGTGAAGCTCCTTCCACACTGAGTGCAGGAGAAAGGCTTCTCTCCAGTGTGAACTCTCATGTGATTCTCAAAGTTCACTCTTTGTTTGAAACTCTTTCCACAGTGATGGCACATGAAAAGCTTCACTCCGGCGTGAATTTTTACGTGATTCTCAAGGTGATTCCTGTCTGGGAAACTCGTTCCACACAGATGACAAATAAAACAGTCCTCTCCTGAGTGAATCCTCATGTGATGATTCAGGCTCTCTTTATATCTGAAACTCTTTCCACAGTGATCACAAACAAACGGCTTCTCACCAGTGTGAACTCTCATGTGAATCTTAAGGATTGCTTTGATCTTGTAGCTCTTCCCACACAGTTTGCAGGAGTAAGGCTTCTCTCCAGTGTGAATTTTTATGTGGGCATCGAGTTCTTTTTTCTGCTTAAAACTCTTTGCACACTGAGAGCAGATGAACAACCTCTTGCCGGTGTGATCTTGCATGTGAACTTCAAGATGTCTGTTTAGCGAGAAGCTCTTTCCACACTGAGAGCATATAAATGGCCTCTCCCCGGTGTGGATTCTCGTGTGAATTTTAAGATTTCCCTTTACTGAGAAGCTCTTCCCGCACTGCTGGCAGGGGTAAGGCTTCTCTCCAGTGTGGATTCTCATGTGAATATTAAGACTCTCTTTTCGTGAGAAAGCATTCCCACAAAGTTCGCAGGAGTAAGGTTTCTCTCCAGTGTGAATGCTCATGTGGGCACTAAGAGTTTTTTTCAGTGTAAAACTCTTTCCACACTGAGGGCATATGAACGGCTTCTCTCCACTGTGGATTTTTAAGTGGATTTTAAGGCTTTGTTTTCGACTGAAACTCTTTCCACACTGCTGGCAGCTAAAATGACCCTCTTCAGTGTGGACTTCAAGGTTCCTAGTTTCTGTTTTATGAGTCTGTGAGAAACTAAAAGATTTTTCCCCAGTCATTAAGTCATGACTTTTCTCATACTGATTTTTCTCTTCCATTTTATTCAGATCTTGATACTCCTCTTTCAGTGGCATCAGCTCTAGGGTGAACGGAAACAAAAACAAGTCAACACCAGTTTTGTGGTACAAAGACGTGGAAACATTTAGAAAGTAAACCATCAAATCCAACAACACGCATGTTAGATGCTAGACCCAGCAAACAACTGAAACCGTGTAACCTGTGATCTCAGAACCTCTTGTCAATATTGTTCATTCTTGGCTTTCTTTAGGACACTTCCCAAATACTTTCAAGCTGGCAGCTATCAAACCCTTTAGAAAAACCTACAGTAGAGCACTGGTCCCTACACAAATCAAGCGGGAGCAGGCAGAACTGGGAGATCAAATATATACCGCGGGTCCCAGGATTTAAGAATGGAGTCAACATATATATTAACTTCTTCAATTTACATGACAAAAGGCAGACAAAATAGAGCTAAGGGCAAGAAAACTGTAATGGAAAAGGAAAATAATAGTACTCTTACCCTGTTTATTTCAGTATATAAAGTGGGTGAAATGACTAAAATAATTGCAAAATTGCATAAAAGTCTGCAAGACAGTAAATTAGAAAATACCCAGTTTATAAGAAATAAATGGGAAATGGAGGGAAACTTTGAAATCCTAGAAGACGTTTGGAAAAGTATTCTTAAATCACAGTGGAAGACGAGATACTCCTCAATCTCGAGAGAATTTGGTTGAAAAATATCACCAGATTTTTCTTCACCCCTGAGCAAAATAGATACTGAAGCAAAAATGCAATCTGTTGGAGAATGTTTGGCTCAAATGAAGCCTATCATAGCCATATATTCAGATATACAGGCAACAGTTTGTAGAAATTGGTGAACATAGATTTACATACATGAACATAACTTGTAGTGTACCACAAGGATCGGTCTTAGGACCAATACTGTTTATAATCGATATCAATGACATGCAGAGTATTAGATAAACTAAAATGTATTTTATTTGTGGACGGCACAAATATTTTGTTCTGGGGATAATTTACAGAATAATCGCGCCAGAGAAACATGACTGAAGAAAGGCTTTGAGAATGAAAACCAACCTGTTTGTTCCTCAGGATCTTCATGTTTGAAAGCTTCTCCAATCCTCACGTCTTCACTCTCCTCTTTAATAAGCTCCATCTCTATAACAGTGTCTCGAGGATCTCAGCTTCAGCAGGAGTTTCTCTGTGTGTTTGAGATCAGAATAATTAACAGACAGATCTCTGGATGAAGTCTAAACACTCAAAACTAGCACATCTACTTAATAAAAGAACACAGATATAATATTTAGATATGTATTGTTTGCTCTGTATTGATCTGTAGATAATGTTTGACAGCTTACACAGTGTGTGTGTGTGAGTGTGTGCGAGTGAGCGTGTGTGTTGTGATTATAGATGTGTGAGTGAGTGTGTGAGTGAGTTGTGATTACAGATGTGTGTGTGTGTGTGTGAGTTGTGATTACAGATGTGTGTGTGTGAGAGTGTGTGTGTGAGTGTGTGTGAGTTGTGATTACAGATGTGTGAGTGAGTGTGTGAATTGTGATCACAGATGTGTGTGTGTGTGAGTGAGTGAGTGAGTGAGTGTGTGTGTGTGTTACAGATGTGTGAGTGAGTGTGTGAGTGAGTTGTGATTACAGATGTGTGAGTGAGTGTGTGAGTGAGTTGTGATTACAGATGTGTGAGTGAGTGTGTGAGTGAGTTGTGATTACAGATGTGTGAGTGTGTGTGTGTTTCAGATGTGTGTGTGTGTGTTACATATGTGTGTGTGTGTGTTACATAATAAGATTAAGATTTACAAACATAATTTTACTCCTCACAATAGTCCTCTATGGAATAACAGATGCATTGTGAAAAATATCACATTCATCTGCTGTAAGGATGGTATAGTGCAGCGGTGGTGAACTCCGGTCCTGCAGAGCTTTGGTTTAACCCTGATCAAACACACCTGAACCAGCTAATCCAGGTCTGAAGAGTTACCTGGGAGCTACCGGCAGGTGAGTTTTCATTAGGGCTGGAGCTGAACTCTGCAGGGCTGCGGCTCTCCAGGACCGCTGGGAGAGTCTGTAATTGATCTAGGTGATGTCAGCTCTTTTATATGAGCAGTTTTGTGTATAATAAAAGGAATATTATTCACTGATTAAAGCAGGGCTGTACAGTGCGACATATATGTGGCACGTGCTATGAAAAAACTGGTCTGTGCGATGAATAAATGTACCACAGTAGCACGCGTGCGATACAGTTTTGCATGTTCATAACAGCTGCTTAATAGTGTGAAGTGAGTTCTTGTGCTTGTTTGTGTGTGAGATTGATTATACTTGGTAGTTACCCTGTTGAAAAAACCAGCATATGCTGGTTAGGTATGTTTTGACGCTGGGATGCTGATTTAAGCTGGTCCTTTGCTGGTTAAAGCTGGTCCTTTGCTGGTTTAAACTGGTTCTTTGCTGGTTTGTGCTGGTCCTTTGCTGGTTTGTGCTGGTTTAAGCTGGTCCTTTGCTGGTTTGTGCTGGTCCTTTGCCAGCAAAGGACCAGCTTAAACCAGCAAAGGACCAGCTTTAACCAGCACAAACCAGCCAATGACCAGCTTTAACCAGCAAAGGACCAGCACAAACCATGACGATTTTTGATCATGGAAGATTAAAATGTCTCCACGATCTGCTTTTGAAGAAATATGGTTGTATCGTGCTACAGCGCATTCTATCAGCTGCAGTTCTGGCGCCTCCCTCTGTCTCAATATAATGTACAACGCCACATGCATTCACTGCATCAGTGTTAGCTCAGCGGTAGACTTACTCTCACGGGACACTGCACTTATGTGCAATCACAAAACTGCATTATTTCATCAGCTTTAAAGCAATACCGGTTAAACATTTAATTCACGTGCTGTTCTGCATGCGCTTTTTCTGAGCGCGTACTCAAGACGTGCGCTCCCACTGAGAGCCTGTCAAAAAGTGCCTGATTATTGGGCTAAGTTGTCTTTCGCGTCTAATACTGTCAAAAACACACAAGGTTTACATATAAACACAGTTGGTTATGTCTAAAAGGAAAGTAAACAGTTAAGAGAGAAACGCGTGCAGCTCTTAAAGGGACAGTAGCTACTAAACATGCTGCCGACTGTCATTAAAGGGATAGTTCACCCAAAAAATTAAATTTGTCATTATTTACTCACTCACATTTTGTCCCAAACCTGTATTAATTTCTTTCTTTGTGCTGAACACAAAAGAAGATATTTTGAAGAATGTGAGTCACCAAACAGTAGCTGGTCCACACTGACGTTTACAGTAGGAATAAAATACCAGCAACTGTTTGGTTACCCACATTCTTCAAAAATAACTTTTATGTTCAACAGACGAAATAAAGTAATTCAGGTTTAAAACAACTATTTTGATGAACTTCTCATCAGTCAGTATAATTGATGATATATAGGCTAGTGTATATAGTGTTTTATTTTAATATGTGTTCATTCAATTTCTTGAATGTTACTGCTAAATACTGTACCTGAAAACTAAAGCACCGTTTGTTTTATTTGTATGTTATGTGTATTTGTAATGTATACCTTTGTTCTTATTTTCTAATAACAAAGATCAAATAATGACAAAGATTTTTATCTTTTTTTTTTTCTTTTATATTTTGTTCAGGTGTAAGAGGTGTTATGTTTCTGCACTCTTCCATTTTTAGCAAATTAAGAAAACTTTGTCTAAAAACTATTTTTGTGATGGTTTGTATTGTTTGTGCTCTTTATGGAACATCAGTGCCTGTTTAAGTGATGAACTCCATTACTTGTGCTTGTTTCAGACATGATAACAGATGTTTTATACTTGTGCTACAACTTTTTGGCCTGTGCTACAAAACTTTCAACCTCTGTAGCACCAGTGCTATGTGAAACAAAAGTTAATGTACAGCCCTGTAAAGGCAAAAATATGACTCCATTTTCAGTTGTTAGTCCTCGTCTACACTTAATCAGAGTGAATGTGTTGAACCAGTTTACCAGAAACACTAACTCTAGAGGGAGCACAAGATATATACGTTACAACATTTATAAATCACAAGTGAAGACAAAGCAAAGCACTGAAAGGATGCGAGCAGTTCTAGAAGCGCTGAGACTCATCAGCAGATCTACAGACTCATTATCACAGACATCAGCCGCTGCATTCACACTCAATTACACAAACCACACACACAGCACTTGATTCAAAAGATCCAAGTCTCCAGTGAACTGTATTCACAAATCTGACAAGAATCCCCCGAGTGCACGCGCGACTGATGCCGAGTTTTAGGAGTAATTATTGTAGCTAATCATGCTGGAAAAATATCAGTTGCCCTTCCATTGGACTATGGCTGAAAAACTTAATAACATGTTTGGCTCTTGAAAAGCTTGCATATGTAATAAGATATTAAAGAAGCTTTAGATGTGTGAAGTTATGGAATGTGAGAAGAGAGTGAGTGTGTGTGTGTGTGTGTGTGTGTGTGTGTGTGTGTGTGTGTGTGTGTGTGTGAGAGAGAAAGAGTGTTTTAAACCTGTCTGGGGTAAGTTTTGGGGAATTGTGTTGTGTTTTTTGAAAAACTTTGTAAAAACTCAATAAAGATATGTTATACAAAAAAAAAAGTTAGCTTATGCTAACTGCCTAGATAATTAGCATTATTCAACCACCTAGACAGATTACATTTGATGGAAAAACAAAGGATGTAATGTTCAGAACATAGTAACATAGCACAGTAATTAATTATCATTAATTGTGGTCAGGGCTGTTTTACCCCACAGACTAGGTTTGAAAAAATATATTATGATATGTTCTTTAAATAAAATGGTAATCCCTAACAACAGGCCTTATTCTCATATGATATATAACTGTGAAACACTTTTTCTTACTGCTGAAAAGTAGATCACTTCTGGTAAATCTGTTTTCTCTCAGGTACATCACTGTTGTCAACGCAGCCCATAGCAACAACACAAATATATCTTGACTCCATAGAGTGGTTGTTTATTTTGAGAAAAGCCCAGGTATTTTGAGCAGCAGGATTATATAAAATACATAATATTAAA
This sequence comes from Sinocyclocheilus grahami, assembly GCF_001515645.1. Classification (NCBI taxonomy): domain Eukaryota; kingdom Metazoa; phylum Chordata; class Actinopteri; order Cypriniformes; family Cyprinidae; genus Sinocyclocheilus; species Sinocyclocheilus grahami. The sequence continues at coordinate 18,275 of NW_015507799.1, read as the reverse complement.
TGACCTTATATAAGTAGCCTATATGAAATTACAAAACAAACATTCATCAAGCAGTACTTTTTACTTAAGTACATAAACAATCAAGTACTTTTGAACTTTCATTCAAGTAAGATTGAAAAGGAGTACTTCTTACTTTTACTGCAGTAATATTGTATTATACGTATCTGTACTTTTATGTATTTCATCTTTAATTTTTTTTACAAAATATATTTTTTTTGATGTTTTGAAAATATATCTGAAAGCCTTGAGATATATCTGAAAGGTTAATGAAGCCTCAAGTTGGTGTAGTTTTAAACATTTCACTTGTTTGGCTCATTTAAGAATCTCCATAGGGTTCTATAGGCCCCTCTAGTGGCTGTAATCATAAAATGCAATTTTATGTAATTTTTCCCCACCAGATGGCATCAGAGACACTCAGTGACCTTAAGGTCCTGATGGATCATCATGTTTAAAGGATAAATATGCAGAAATTGTGTCTGTCTTTGTTTTTTTTAAAGAAAAAAATGTATAAAAATATGCTAATTTTCATTAAAAAATATCCAGAATTTAATGTGAATAAAATAAAAATCACCAAAAAATAATAAAAAAGCCTACATAAAAAAATTGAAGAAAAAAAATATAATAATAATAAAATATATAAATGGACCAATATAAGCTTTCTGGACCAAAAATAAAATTAGTGTCATTTTTTGGCCTTCGGGTCATTTTGACCCGCGAGGGACACTTTTGTTATGGGTTCGGGAGGGACGGATGAGGGTTAATCACACCAATTTAACATGTTAAATCAATAGCCTTTGTTAAAACATAATCAGAATTTCCCCCGTCATGTACCATGTCCACCCTGTCATGGAAGGCTTGGTGACAGGGTGGACATTTTTGGTTAAAGTCAGCATTTAATAAACACATGGTATACCTTCAGTCATCAAAGTGGTTCATTGTTGAAGCTGAATATGTACTGCTTAAAATAGATATTTTGCATTTCTGAAAAACTTTTATGTAAATTAATATTTTACTATGACAGGGTGGACATGATAAGCTTGGCAACATGCAACCACAAACACAATATGATGAAAATGAGGAAATATAAGTGTAGATACTGTGTGTGCTTGCAGCAGATGTTTTAACCTCCACTGAAGAAAGGCCAAATGGGCTGGAGATTTCTCTGAGTAGATCAGAGGGCTTATTAAACAACATCATGACAGGGTGGACAGCAGTTTCAGGGACACGTGCAAAATGCTTAATATTATTATGAAAATAGAATATAAATGAGCAGTCTGCCTTGTTCTATTAACAACTGGCTGAGGGCAATAAGAATATTTAAAAATGATTTCAATATTGTGTTACATGCCAAAATCACACACATCCAATCAAAGAAAATGGTATAAAATGAGAAAAATAAATTTCAAGAGACTGTACTTGTAGTTTTATGTGTGCAAATGTTTGGTCATTTATCATATAATTTCAGAATTTCATTATATTTTATTATGTTCATAATGACTGAGTGATTCTGATGAGGACACCAAAGGCACTTTATAGTGATTCTGACCCAACACTTACTTACATGTTGTGGTATTACTGTCGGATCCGTATCTTCCAGGTAAAGGGTTAGTTCACCCAAAAATGAAGTTTAGCCCATGATTTACTCACCCTCAAAGCATCCTAGGTGTGTATGACTTTCTTCTTTCAGACGAATCCAGTCGGAGTTATATATATTAGCAGCAGACAGACAAACACACAACAGAACGTGAGTTAATATCACACACAGACTTTCCGAATTTGAGCATGGCTTGTTCAAAGAAAAGGAAAGTTGATAGTGAAAATCACCTTTTCAAAGATGAATGGACAGAAAAGAATGCATTCATATTCGCCGCGACAAAACCAATGTGCCTTATATGCTCCGAGTCCGTAACGCTCGTCAAGAGTGCCAACGTGAAGCGCCACTATGACACAAAACACAGTCATTTCGAGTCAAACGTATCCTCAAAACAGAGCTGATTAATCACACCAATTTAACATGTTAAATCAATAGCCTTTGTTAAAACATAATCAGAATTTCCCCCGTCATGTACCATGTCCACCCTGTCATGGAAGGCTTGGTGACAGGGTGGACATTTTTGGTTAAAGTCAGCATTTAATAAACACATGGTATACCTTCAGTCATCAAAGTGGTTCATTGTTGAAGCTGAATATGTACTGCTTAAAATAGATATTTTGCATTTCTGAAAAACTTTTATGTAAATTAATATTTTACTATGACAGGGTGGACATGATAAGCTTGGCAACATGCAACCACAAACACAATATGATGAAAATGAGGAAATATAAGTGTAGATACTGTGTGTGCTTGCAGCAGATGTTTTAACCTCCACTGAAGAAAGGCCAAATGGGCTGGAGATTTCTCTGAGTAGATCAGAGGGCTTATTAAACAACATCATGACAGGGTGGACAGCAGTTTCAGGGACACGTGCAAAATGCTTAATATTATTATGAAAATAGAATATAAATGAGCAGTCTGCCTTGTTCTATTAACAACTGGCTGAGGGCAATAAGAATATTTAAAAATGATTTCAATATTGTGTTACATGCCAAAATCACACACATCCAATCAAAGAAAATGGTATAAAATGAGAAAAATAAATTTCAAGAGACTGTACTTGTAGTTTTATGTGTGCAAATGTTTGGTCATTTATCATATAATTTCAGAATTTCATTATATTTTATTATGTTCATAATGACTGAGTGATTCTGATGAGGACACCAAAGGCACTTTATAGTGATTCTGACCCAACACTTACTTACATGTTGTGGTATTACTGTCGGATCCGTATCTTCCAGGTAAAGGGTTAGTTCACCCAAAAATGAAGTTTAGCCCATGATTTACTCACCCTCAAAGCATCCTAGGTGTGTATGACTTTCTTCTTTCAGACGAATCCAGTCGGAGTTATATATATTAGCAGCAGACAGACAAACACACAACAGAACGTGAGTTAATATCACACACAGACTTTCCGAATTTGAGCATGGCTTGTTCAAAGAAAAGGAAAGTTGATAGTGAAAATCACCTTTTCAAAGATGAATGGACAGAAAAGAATGCATTCATATTCGCCGCGACAAAACCAATGTGCCTTATATGCTCCGAGTCCGTAACGCTCGTCAAGAGTGCCAACGTGAAGCGCCACTATGACACAAAACACAGTCATTTCGAGTCAAACGTATCCTCAAAACAGAGCTGAGAACAAGAAAAATAAATCAGCTCAAAGCCCAATATGAGAAGTCGGCCCAAGAACCTGCAATGGAGTGCTCACTGAGAATATCTGGGAGCCATTTACAGACGCAGAGATGGTAAAAGGATGTATGAATGAAGCTGCTGAGACCTTGCTTGATGGTCAACAGAAAGATGAGCTTGAGGAAAGATAAAACAGATCCCATTGTCTGACACCTCAGCAGTTAGACGAACTGTACTGTTAGACGTAATGATGCAGCGGCATGCTCGAATTTCCTGCAAAAACCTACCCGTACCACTCAAACTAGAAAACATTATTATAAGCTAACCGTTGTGAATCGGGCTAAACTAAGGACAACGTTTTGAACACTGGCTGGTTATGTACTTGCTCAAATATAGATTTTGGATCATTTTTAACAAAATAAAAACAGTTACGGACTGCAGCTTTAAGTAAATTAATTTGTACATTACCAGTGCACTACAAAAAAAATTCTAATTCAAAAATTCTTCAAAACTCAGAATTATGAAAATGTTTTCTTTATAAATCATTGTTTTCAAACAATGTAGATTTCTAAGAAAATATGTAAAACTATTAAAAAAAATAATTAATTAAAAGAGTAAACACAACTACTAGCAAAGTATACTTAAAATACTTACACTAAATACTCATTTTCAGTACAAGTACAAGAACAAGTGTAGGCCTGTTAGATCATGCCTCCGCCAGATCCCGTCAGATAATATCTGTTTTGTCTGATAACAGAGCAACTAGTCAGCGAAGTAGTCTAATACCCAAAACCTGTTAACAGTCTTCTATCAGCCAAGAAAAGCCAGTGAAGAGCAGAAGCAGGAGACGGAGTGATGAAGAAAAGGAGAAGAGTTTATGGAACACAGATCCAACAAGTGGTGTTATACCTAACTGATTCAAAACAACATCCCATAAACCTTGGGTTTCCATAAACAAAAACGAAGTGTTTATTTTCAGGTGTACATCTCTGTCCACACTGAGGGCATATGCATGGTTTCTCTCCACTCTGGGGTTTCAAGTGGATTTTAAGTCTTCTTTTTTGACTGAAACTTTTCCCACACTGTTGGCAGCTGAAAGGACTCTCTTCAGAAAAATGATGAAATGATAAACGATTATAATTGAATAAAGAATAAATGAACATAAAAGAAAGAAAGTAAAACACACACAGGCTGCATCTGAGGATCCTCAGATTCTTCAGAAGTCAACAAATCTGCCAAAGGCTTCAGTGTAGATCTGTGACCTGATATAATATTTCAAATTAGAGAAAATTAAATATTCTGTTCCAAACTTTGGTAACACTTTAGTGTAGGGATCTATTCTCACTATTAACTAGTTGCTTATTAGCATGCCTATTATTAACATATTGGCTGTTTATTAGTGCTTATAAAGCACATATTCTACATGACCATATTCAACATCCCTAATCCTGCCCCATACCTGAACTTAACAGCTGCCTTGCTGAATATTAATAAGCAGCAAATTAGGAGTTTATTGAGGCAAAAGTCTTAGTTAATGGTTTGTTAATAGTGAGAATTGGACCTTAAAATAAAGTGTGACAAAAACTTTTATAGAATTTGTAGACCCATTATTACATATTCTGAAAAAATGACTAACATAACTGACTAAACGTTTTGGAAAGACCAATTGATTGAAGAATATTTATCTGTGTTATGCTCCATTTTATCAGACTCAAATCGCAAATTTAAGGACTTGCGACTTGCTTCACTAAATAAAAAATAACTTGGACTTGACTTTATAACAACTATAATTAAATTATTTTTGAAAAATAAATCATTGCTGCATAAATTGGTAGACAAAACACGAGAAACAAAACCAGCGGTAGCAGTGATCTGCGGCTGTGCGGTTCATGATGCTGCACACGGACAGAAATACAGAGTAAGAACATCTCCCAAGATAGTTTTTTATCGTCATTAACACTTTGAAACTGATAGTATTCATAAAAGGAGATTTGCTGTATTCACTATTAACAAAGCCAGATGTTGCCACTTAAAAAAAAAGGTATGTAAGCTAACTCGTTAGTTGAACATCTAAGGAGAGAATAATGCAGCACGAGTAAACTTAAGTCAGCCAGTCATTTTAATGTAATCCAACACTATAACCTTATGTTCACCACAAAGCAAAAGGTTGGGCTTGTTTGTAGGGTTGCAAAACATGTTTCTACTTGCTAAGTGGCATAACAAAACTTCAATCTGACTTCAAACATTTAAACGACTTTTCATTGTGCATGTTGGATTCGGTACAATGTGAACATTGATAAAGTTGTTCATGTGGTATACTTTCACTTTGCTGAGTAATGGTTTTTCTATTTGAGTGGGTTGGTAAATATTCTCTTTTGACCAAAGCAGAGAAACAGGAGTACAAGCTTTGTTAAGCTATAAAGGACTCTCATACACAGAGTGCATAGTTTTCACTGATGAAGCTAAAGTAATCGAACAGTTCTCTGTCCATGTGCGTATCTATAAAACAGTTAATAATGGTGTCATTCATGAGTTCTTTGCATACTGTGGTTGAGAGACTCAAAAACCAAATAGCTAGCAGGGGCTGTTGCTGGCAGGATGCCGTGATATAGCAGGAATTTAGTGAAAGTATGCTCAACTGGTTTGTTTAAGCCACTGGTAATTATAAAACCGATTCACTATATCATGTTGCTCAAGCATATTTTATTTTTCAATGTTCTGCATTTTCCACTGCAGAAAATAATGTAGTCAAGACAACAAACTAATTAATCTTAGTATTCGCCCATACATCTCTGTAACACAAATAATAATACGCCAATGACAACATGCTTGGGTAAATTCTAAAATACCCTCTTTCTAAGGTGAACTCATCTTTTGATCAGAACCTTTAACACTATATAGCAAGAATGAGGCTGAGCAGCCTGAGGTTGGGGAAAGTACACATATTGACAGGAAACACTTTTTAAATGTTACATCAGCACTGTCTGTTGTTGATATTATTAAAATTATACTGATTATTTCAGTTTAAGACCAGGCCTGTCTATAGATATATCTATCTGTTTTATTATAGTAACCAGATGTGAGGGAAAAGCCCCTTTGTCTAACAACAACAAAAAAAGATTTAAAGTAATTGTAAGTTATGCATTAACTTTTCATGGATCAAGCTAACAAAAATGGAAAGTAGTTTTGTTTTCCTGTTTAAGCATGTGTGTGGATAGACCATAATTATAAAAAGAGTCATAGTAGTAATCGTGGGTGACATTTGACTCTTGAGTCAGGGGGGGGCAAGAAAAAAGCAAAAGTAGTAGTTATATGTAGTAAATGTGTGTTTGTATGCTACGGCCGGTCAGTGGGTGTGTGTAGGAGACTCATCAGGAGAACGATGTCCACCTGCTCTTCCTGCTGTAAGAGTCGTGGCTTTGTTGGTGTGAGGAGGGCCTGGTCTGCTCCCGATTGCTTGGTGTTTGGTTTGGAATGTTTATTTGGATTTTGTTATGAGTTGTGAGACTTGTTCTGTCTGACTCTAACATCTGTGTCAAACAGAAATGGCAGTTCTTTTTCCTTTCTTTTGTTAGTAAATAATTTGTTGCAACCTTACCAGCCGCATGTCCTCCTTTCATTTGTTACGGCTTTGAGCCGGTCGTGACAGTATTGTCAGCAAGTATGCAAACTTTCTGCAGTATGCTTGGATGTTTTGGTCATGTTAGCAACAATGAGCAGAAACAGTTAGTAATGTTAATGGATTTGAGTATTGAAAATGCTACAAGAAGAGATTATATATACTGTGATAACTGGTGAATTTATTTATTTTTTTACAACAACTGCAGAAAATGAAGTCATCTTAAACATTTGTAAATATTTCTCAAAGGTCTGAAAACAGAATAATTCATGCAGGGGAATTTTCAACACTGTCAGACAAATAATTACGAGTGGGCCTTTTACCATTTTCAACAACATCGAGTAGAGCTTTCTTCAAATTTAAACAATTTAATTTAAAATGGTATTGAAATTAAATCGAGCAATTCGACTTAAACCCATGAACTCCATATCACACACTAAACAAGAGTTAAACATCAGTTACTCTGAACCATGTTGTCATGTTTTATTCAGATCTACTGTATTTGTATTTGGATATGTTTTGGACATAAATCTTTACAAAGGGGGCAAATCTGATCGAGTTGCTTTTAAAATATTCCTTGACACAAGTGCTAAACACAGGTGTTTACTCAAAGTATGCTGGAGTTTTTTCTTAAGATTTACAAATGTTTGCTTCTTAGACAAGTCTAGTCAAAAAGTGGATTTATCCACATTTGTATATGCTGCAAACAATGAACATTAAATAAATCAGTCTGTTTTACAGAATATTACAGAATGGCTCACAATAAAATACACTCCTTTTTCATCTCACTGTCACAGGCCTTTATTTGAAACAGGAAGTGGTTAAATGCTCTGCATATGCATGCATATATATTGTGTGTGTGTGTGTGTGTGTGTGTGTGTGTGTGTGTGTTCAAAGCCACAAGACAACATTAATGATGCATTTATCAGTAGAAACTAAGTACACTTATGTAATGCTAAGCATTAGAGAGGCTTGCAAAATTAGTTCTTCCATTTCGTTTTGAATTTTACTAGAGAAATACAGATGAAAGTGATCACAAGAAACACCACAATATTTATGCTGATGAGCAGAAAGTTGATCCACGACAGAGATGATTGCGATTCGTCAAATCCAGCTGAAATCATTAAAGAAACACCATTTACTCCAAGAATCTGTGGCATTTTTCTAAAATCAGATGAAAATGCACCCCGATAGCAGTGTCCTCAAAAAACTGGTTGGAGAAGGAGTGAGTATACCTGTTATCATTTCAGTGCTCACTGTCTGGGTTTTTTCTGTTGTATCTGTAGTACAACAACAAAAATGTTATACTGATAGGATATTCATATTGTAAATGTTGTGTATATAATAACTGTATCCATTCAAATAATAATGAAAATAATGTAAAACACTAAAATAGGTCAAAGTGAGAACTTACCCCATCCAAGTTTTTTGTCTGAAATTTGAAGAGAAATTCCATCACCATCTATGCGACTAAAAATTTTGCCCACATAGCAAAATGCAATACATTTTATATTGTCATTGTCATTCATGGACAGGTTTCTCAGAGTCAGTGTTGTGAATGTGTCATTAAATGATTGTAGTCTGATACGCTGATCATATTTCTCAGCATACAGTATATCATTTGTGCCATCTTCTTTTGGATTTGGAATAGTCCACTTGAATGTGCACTTCCCAACTTTCTCCTGATCAGAATCTACTTTGCATTGTATAACCGCTGCATCCCCCACTTGATAGAGATCTTGGTAGGCGTTCTGAAGTACCCAAACTCTACTAGAGCCAGGAAAGATGAGAGCTACACACAATAATGCAATTAATACCAGCACCAAGCAGAAACTGCTTAAACGTCATTTACTTCCATAACAACTCACCCAAAAGACAAAGCAGGGTGTAGTCACTGACTTTCCTTTGTTTGTTCATGATTTTCTTTCTGGCAGTCCGTGCACGAATGCTCTCATTTCCTGTGCTCGACCTATAAGCTGAAACTGACACGAGACCACACTAACCACTGTCACATTTGATTTGGTAAACAGAAATGGAAACAGGTCAAAATATCAAAGCAATCATACTTGCTATTATCTATGAATTAAAAAATGGAAACAATATTTTTTGCATGTTTTTGGTTTTTAATTGTTGTGGGTTGCATACAGGCTTATTCGTATAAAAAATAATTATGATGTTTACTGTTTTAATATAACTCACCGAAAATCACTTTTTAAAAAATAAGTAGTAATCATGGCAAAAACAAACAGATCAAAACAGTATTATAACAAAATTATGACTTTTACAAAAATACATTACAAAAAGAAAATAAATATGAGAACATAAAACTTGTACTTATATTTTGTATTTAATAATAATTATAGCCTAATATTCACAAACTTTTTAAACTTTTCAAATGTTATTTGTACTTTTGGAAATGGATTTTTACTACCAAAATTAGGAATATTATTTTGCTTTTTAAGATAACCTTGAGCACAAAGTATGTGCTTTGCACATAACTGTAGCAAGTGTAATTGTTTAGTTGATTCTTATTTTTATATTGATTTATTTCGGGGTTACATTTTACCCACTTGGTATAGTTTGCATTGCAGTATTATAGCCTACTCATTTAACATGAATAGTTAGTATGTGACTACCTTGAAACCAATAACATTGACAAAAAAAAGGGTTAAACAACATAAATTCAGGGCTGGATGGTTTCAAAAGTATTAGAACAAATCTTTTGGTTAGAACACATAATATAATACTGATAATCAGTTTGGTTTTAAAAGTAAGCACGGTGTCGATTTATGCATATATGCACTAAAGGCAGTGGTGGACGAAGTACACGAATCAAGAACTTGAGTAAAAGTACAGATTAAATATTACTCCAGTAACGGTATTAAGCACTCCTTTTCAGTTTTACTCAAGTAAAACGTATTTGATTTTTTAACGTACTTGAGTATTAGAAGTATTGATCAATGAACATTTACTTATTTTGTCATTTATATACTTATGTATTTAATAATTCTCTGTTATATATTTTATATAATCCTACTGCTCAAAATACCTGGGGGAGGTATTTTTGATTTATGTTGAATGGTCAAGTAGATGCAGATGCTTAATATGCCCAACATACTTTTACATATTCTTCTAGTTATTGAAAAACTGTTGCTTTAATTATCTTAAACCAAACTGACAATCATTAAGAGGACCTTTGTCTCAAAATATATTCAATCATTTTAGCGATTCTCATTTGCTACAGAATCAACTTCACGAAAACACACCACCGCCAGGAGCTATTGCCCAAACTTCAAAGGCCTGTTTAAATGATTAAAACTAGAGGCATTTATTCACTTTAAGCGAACTTTTTATCATGTAAACTATATGTACAGCATGTTATATGCACGTGACCGAGGGGCACACGGCTGCATCACAGAACACCTGAACAGCGTGACCGAATGAACGGTACTCGTCTGTGTTTGCAGTAGCCTACACAAGCCCGTGCTGCTGCTACTGCACCGCTCACGCACTGCACTGCAAACGCATCTTCACTTTCATTTCGTTCACTCTTTGCTGATATACTGCACTAAATTGTCAGACTCGACTCCTCATCCCTACCGCAGCTCACCGTTGTTCTACTGAAGCTCATTTGGCACGTGTTTCTTTCTGCGCCTTAATAAATGAATTTCTTGTCAAGAAAAAAAGGGACAAAAGCTGCTGTTTTGAGGGGTGTCCGAGCTTAGGATAAGTGAAAGCAAAAGGAGCTAGAAGGGGCATATTCCAGGTGAATCGTAAGCTTTAATCCACGATCAAACGTTAAGATTTAACTTGTAAGGAAAGCAGATGAAACAAGCTGTACACATTGCAATGAGCTAATATCAGACAAGATTTATTGCATTTTTTTAAAATCACTAATTCACATGTTTACTCTTCCAGAGGCTTGTAAAACCGTCCGTCATGAAACCCGCAGTAAGTTCAAAGTTATAACTGAGATGCTTATTCAGACAATATAGTGTAGCCTAAGTTTAAATGAATCAAAGACTTTAAACGAGAGGCAGAGTTTACCTGGGGACTGAACTTAGGAGAAATGATCATTTGTACAGCCTACTCTAGTTCAGGCCATTACAATTCATTACAAATTCTAATGGGCTGATTGAAAGAGTTTATCATTTTACCTGCTGCTATGGGACTAAAAATCGCATTTTACATTATAAAATTAATTTGTGTGTATTGTGTGTGAGTCAGGGCGCTACTAAAGCTGGAGAAGCCATTAGACACCAGAGAACCCGCTCATATACTGAGCCTGTGTCATTCCTTTTAAATGTTTCCAAGACTGAAGGCATCTAATTGTAGGAATAACTCGGGTGTATTTTATGTCCACAGATATTAAGCAGTTTCATCGTTATAACACAAACATTGTTGAATCATGTTGTTACTGCTGGTAAGAAATTTAACATTTAAAAATGACTACTTTGTGATTTATTATTACTTAAATATTTTTCAAGCCTACTTTACACTCAAAAATGATTTGCAGATTTACAGCTTTACCGCATTGAATGCATGCGTAATCTAGAACCCCACTGTTGTGAAGTACAGTGTGATTGGCAGAAAGAAAACATTACAGAAGAAGGCGTTTGTGATGTCTTTGGTATGTATTTTAATGTTTCAAGTATGCAATTTGTGTGTGTGTACCTGCAATCATATTTTGGGCAATATTTGTAAACGGAAGTGAATTCACCTGACAAAATCTCCCAAACATTATTTTGGGGACATTTTCCTTGGTAAAAACTGTATAAAATATTTATATTATAATATAAAATAATGTAGAAATGCAGAAGTTTTCTCTTAATGTTTTCTGAATTTTTGAATATTTCTAAAACCAATAGAAGTCTATGTAATCTCCCCATGAAGATCTTAGCCAAATAAACGTGTGTGTGTGTGTGTGTGTGTGTGCTGGGTTTGTGTGTGTGTGTGTTAGTTTAAACCCATTGATAAACCTTCATGAAATGAATAGACTTAATTACAATTAAGACGCTCTAGACGAAAGAGCGCTCCATTATAATCCCTTAAAAGCTGTCACTCACCTTAGTTCATTGCAATCTCACAAAGTTCCTTTATAATCAGCAACTGTCTACACTGCACAATGAATCCCTAATGTTCATTGTTTCTACACTTTGTCTGTTGTAATGAGAGGATTCATGAATGTGCTGGGCTGCGTTTCCCGGCTGCGTTTCCCGAAACCTTCTTAACGCTACGTCATTCGTAAGTTATACTCTTAATGTTTTCTGAATTTTTGAATATTTCTAAAACCAATAGAAGTCTATGTAATCTCCCCATGAAGATCTTAGCCAAATAAACGTGTGTGTGTGTGTGTGTGTGTGTGCTGGGTTTGTGTGTGTGTGTGTTAGTTTAAACCCATTGATAAACCTTCATGAAATGAATAGACTTAATTACAATTAAGACGCTCTAGACGAAAGAGCGCTCCATTATAATCCCTTAAAAGCTGTCACTCACCTTAGTTCATTGCAATCTCACAAAGTTCCTTTATAATCAGCAACTGTCTACACTGCACAATGAATCCCTTATGTTCATTGTTTCTACACTTTGTCTGTTGCAATGAGAGGATTCATGAATGTGCTGGGCTGCGTTTCCCAAAACCTTCTTAACGCTACGTCATTCGTAAGTTATACCTTAAGTTGTACCTTATCGTTAATACGTGTTTCCCGAAACGTTCTTATTTAAGTATACCTTCTGTAAGTCATTCGTTCGTGAGGTTAGTCTGGCCCACTCTTAGCTATACCTTATCGCTGTTCACAGCTCACTCCGCTAGTGGCCACCACTGTGCAAAAACCTTCTTCAGTCGATACGATTGTAATTCTGTAACCAAATAAATATTACAATTCTAAAGTTGTAATACACCCAGTGTTCAATTAGTGTTCAATTAATTTAAGTGTTTTTATGCAAAGAATAAAACTGTCATTATACTGATGGTTGTTCGTTTTTCCATTATAATATACAAAGGCACATCGGCTGGCAAACAATTAGGCAGCACATAATTAGGAGTCTATTTAAAGGGAATGAATGTGATGGGAGCGAGACAGTGAATAGTCTTAAATCAAAGACGGCTGCGTCCGTGAAGCCAGTTAGTGTATGTGCACTATTTCATAATAGTGTCAGAATAGCTACCATGTCAATAGATACAATTCTACAAAAATCGCGCCTGCCACGGGAGCAAATTCAGCAGCTTTTACATCTTGTTGGTC
>NW_015507799.1:0-4826 GCF_001515645.1 Sinocyclocheilus grahami | reverse complement strand
CTATGGCAGCGAGACAGCGAATAGTTGTCCTAAATCAAAGACGGCTGCGTCCGCGGAGCCAGTTAGTGTATGTGCACTATTTCATAATAGTGTCAGAATAGCTACCATGTCAATAGATACAATTCTACAAAAATCGCGCCTGCCACGGGAGCAAATTCAGCAGCTTTTACATCTTGTTGGTCAAACTTTGTCAAGACAAACTGGACGGAACTACCCCCTCTCTGTTTGTATGCTGTGGGGGGGTTTTCTGGAGGTGGTTGGGGATGGCTATGGGCTGAGTAAGACCTCGGTGTGGCGGTGCGTTCACTCAGTCACAAACATCCTGCTCCGTCACGCCACCGATTACATAGCCTACGTATGCCTTACGCCAGGCATGAAGTGATGGAGGCACATCAAGGCTTCCATGCCATTGCGGGTGTCCCGTGAGTAATTGGCCTTGTGGACGGGACACTTATCCCCATCGCCAACCCACTAGCGCTCGACCAGGCCTTCATAATATATATGAACATGAGAATATAAATGACCCTTTCAAAAGCAAGCAAAGCCAAACAGCAAGTTAATATAGCTGGGTAAGGCAGAATACTTTTGGCCGTGAGGTTGCAGGTTCGCACACTTGCCAATTTACTTGTTAATTCATGATAAGTGGATTTTCTGATTTATATACTGATATTCATACTGATTTTCAGAAAAGAAACCAGACTTGTATACAATGTCTTGTTATCATGATGGTAAACCCATATGTTGTGACACACCGTGTAAATGTGATCTAAATCTGCTGAGTGCAACATGTACAATGCAAGGTAATTAACAAATACATTTTACATTACTTATTACACCCTTCCTGCTTTATAGAGGATAATATGTATAAACTTGTATACACTATGTATACACTATTACTCATTTTGCCATACTTACAATTCAGCCTTATAATTCCAATGTACTGTACATTTTTCTTTTCTATTTTTCCCCCCAGGAAAAAGCATTGAGTGCAGTTGTGCAGGACACACATACACACATATATATATATATATATATTAGGGGTGTAACGATTCACGCGTTTTATTGATGCATCGATTACAAACCCTGACGATGCAATGCATCGATCTTGAAACATGATTTTTGAATTGTAAATCGTCGATTTCAGACAGTAATCGATATAAAACATTAAGAATCGAATGAATCGCGATTTCTATAGCGATTCAATGCTTTCAAAATATATACACATTAAATGACTACAAGCAGGAATTAATGGAGACTTTGAACAGTGTTCGTGCCTCACATCTCTCCTTCACACGCTCCAGTATTTACAGTCTGTGACTGTCGCAGGATTGCGCTCGCGCTACGTTCGTCTCACTGACACACGTTTTGAGCAGCTGATGTGTGATCTCTCCTTAGGACTCGTGGCCCGTCATGCTAAAGCGAAGTAGTTTTGCTTTTCTGCAGTACGTGCCAGGCTATATCTGCAGCTAAGTTTCATTCAAAGCAGAATGAACTGAAACGTTAAGACAATAAACACAATAAATAAATACAATTTATGAATGATGCAGTGCTAATGGACATATCATTTATTACAGTACAGAAACTATAAAGTATATTTTCTACCTAATTCTGTGCAGAAAATTGAAATAATTGTTTGTAGTATAAAACAATCATAAAATTGCCATTAGGAAAAAATTATAGATTACAAATGATTATTTTGGGAAACGCACCCCAAGACTACACTTTAAAACCTTAAAATAAATAACATTTCTGTAATGTATAACCATTACTTTTCATTTAATATTTACTTTGTTTGCCGTGGGACACAAAGGCGTTTTCTACGTCATACTGACAACAGAAGCATAACATACACCAAGAATGCAATATAATTACAAAAGGAATCAATTTTATTCTTGCACTGTAATCCAAATCTTCAGAATCCATACGATTGTGAGGAACAGAATCAAATTCAAGATATATATATATCAGTAGCGGGCCGTGCATTTTACACCTAGGCCTTCAGTGGCGTCCTACATGAATTTTAAGTATACCTTCTGTAAGTCATTCGTTCGTGAGGTTAGTCTGGCCCACTCTTAGCTATACCTTATCGCTGTTCACAGCTCACTCCGCTAGTGGCCACCACTGTGCAAAAACCTTCTTCAGTCGATACGATTGTAATTCTGTAACCAAATAAATATTACAATTCTAAAGTTGTAATACACCCAGTGTTCAATTAGTGTTCAATTAATTTAAGTGTTTTTATGCAAAGAATAAAACTGTCATTATACTGATGGTTGTTCGTTTTTCCATTATAATATACAAAGGCACATCGGCTGGCAAACAATTAGGCAGCACATAATTAGGAGTCTATTTAAAGGGAATGAATGTGATGGGAGCGAGACAGTGAATAGTCTTAAATCAAAGACGGCTGCGTCCGTGAAGCCAGTTAGTGTATGTGCACTATTTCATAATAGTGTCAGAATAGCTACCATGTCAATAGATACAATTCTACAAAAATCGCGCCTGCCACGGGAGCAAATTCAGCAGCTTTTACATCTTGTTGGTCAAACTTTGTCAAGACAAACTGGACGGAACTACCCCCTCTCTGTTTGTATGCTGTGGGGGGGTTTTCTGGAGGTGGTTGGGGATGGCTATGGGCTGAGTAAGACCTCGGTGTGGCGGTGCGTTCACTCAGTCACAAACATCCTGCTCCGTCACGCCACCGATTACATAGCCTACGTATGCCTTACGCCAGGCATGAAGTGATGGAGGCACATCAAGGCTTCCATGCCATTGCGGGTGTCCCGTGAGTAATTGGCCTTGTGGACGGGACACTTATCCCCATCGCCAACCCACTAGCGCTCGACCAGGCCTTCATAATATATATGAACATGAGAATATAAATGACCCTTTCAAAAGCAAGCAAAGCCAAACAGCAAGTTAATATAGCTGGGTAAGGCAGAATACTTTTGGCCGTGAGGTTGCAGGTTCGCACACTTGCCAATTTATACATGCATACACACACACATACACACATATATATATATATATATATATTAGGGATGTAACGATTCACTCGTTTTATTGATGCATCGATTACAAACCCTGACGATGCAATGCATCGATCTTGAAACATGATTTTTGAATTGTAAATCGTCGATTTCAGACAGTAATCGATATAAAACATTAAGAATCGAATGAATCGCGATTTCTATAGCGATTCAATGCTTTCAAAATATATACACATTAAATGACTACAAGCAGGAATTAATGGAGACCTTGAACAGTGTTCGTGCCTCACATCTCTCCTTCACACGCTCCAGTATTTACAGTCTGTGACTGTCGCAGGATTGCGCTCGCGCTACGTTCCTCTCACTGACACACGTTTTGAGCAGCTGATGTGTGATCTCTCCTTAGGACTCGTGGCCAGTCATGCTAAAGTGAAGTAGTTTTGCTTTTCTGCAGTTTTTCAATGGCTCTCGGTCATTCAAAGCAGAATGAACTGAAACGTTAAGACAATAAACACAATAAATAAATACAATTTATGAATGATGCAGTGCTAATGGACATATCATTTATTACAGTACAGAAACTATAAAGTATATTTTCTACCTAATTCTGTGCAGAAAATTGAAATAATTGTTTGTAGTATAAAACAATCATAAAATTGCCATTAGGAAAAAATTATAGATTACAAATGATTATTTTGGGAAACGCACCCCAAGACTACACTTTAAAACCTTAAAATAAATAACATTTCTGTAATGTATAACCATTACTTTTCATTTAATATTTACTTTGTTTGCCGTGGGACACAAAGGCGTTTTCTACGTCATACTGACAACAGAAGCATAACATACACCAAGAATGCAATATAATTACAAAAGGAATCAATTTTATTCTTGCACTGTAATCCAAATCTTCAGAATCCATACGATTGTGAGGAACAGAATCAAATTCAAGATATATATATATCAGTAGTGCAGTTGTGCAGGGGGTGGTTCTGGTGATAATCCAGTGCTTAACTTTTGTTTTAAAAATACATGCCTCCACAAAACTAACAAGACAGGTTGTGATTTTACGGCTGATGATACATGCTATATTTCTACTGGTATGTTAAAATGATTTTCATGCTATCCAATCTTTATGACTTATTTATCATAAATACAATAAAAAGATTAATATTGTATATACACTAGTAACTAGTAACACCCTGATCCCAATGCATATGTTTTTGTTGTTGCTGTTATTGAAAAAATATAAGTGTATTATATATTTAATTCAGAAGATAATCTCAAATGTTTTATTATTCATTTTTTAACAAGAAGGGGTAACAGATGGAAAAGGACAAGAACAAAAAAGCAAACAAGGTAATTCAATATATAATTTACTATTTACATAGTTTATTTTATATGTGTATTAGATATGTTGTAGTCTGAGTTATAGTATAAATCAGTTGTGTTTTAGGCCATTTTGTGAATTTTTCCCTTGACTTCTGGGTTAAGTGAAAAAAGGCATTATTGTTGTACTGCCACCCTGTCCAAAACAACAGTAACTGTCATTGTATGGACCAAAAAAAATTGAATTATGCTAACATTGGGAGCGATCATTACGCATGCACGCACTCACACACACACTCACACACACACACACACACACACACACACACACACTCACTCACAGCACTGCACACACTCACACACACACTCTCACTCACTCACTCACACACACACTCTCACTCACTCACACTCACTCACACACTCACTCACTCACACACACACTCACAGCACATCACTCACACACTCACACACAGCACACACACACACACACACACTCACTCACAGCAC
>NW_015507798.1:55922-56279 GCF_001515645.1 Sinocyclocheilus grahami | reverse complement strand
GATTCAAAAAAGTCATAAAGGCATCATTACATTAATTCATATGAATCAAGTGATTTAAACCAAGTCTCGAGAAGTCTTGAGGACAGATTTACATTTGTTAAACACGGAAGCTCAAACATGCATGCAGATTCTTTCATTTTTGGGTTAACAATCCCTTTAAGAACTTAAAAACTGTGCTAATAGGTAAGTAAGTAAGATGGTACGTGTGAGTAATATGGATAGAAATTTTGGCAACTGAAAATATTTTGGCTGAAAATTAAATAGTGTCTATTTCGATAATAAAATTTCACGAAATACACACTAACACCAGAAAAGAGCTAATTAAATACCAATTGTGGTTGAAATGGAATTTGTTTT
>NW_015507798.1:53595-55720 GCF_001515645.1 Sinocyclocheilus grahami | reverse complement strand
TAAAGCCAGTCTGAATCCATGCTGCTTGTCCTTCACACAGCTCATCAGCAGATAATGAAATGTCTCTTGTGTGATGGGTTGTCCATTTTGAAGCATCTCCTATACATGCATTTACACAAACCAAATTATGTTACTGTGTCGTTGGTGCAAAAAGAATAAAAAAAATAATAAATCATCACATCACTGGGTATTTTGACATTAGTTAATACCCGCAGAATTTGAAAGCACGACTTCAGATCTCCAGCAAGAGCAACTGTTTTGAGCAAAGCATGCTGGGTAATGGCTCTGAGAGGGATGTTCTTCTTGAGAAGCTCTTGCTTGAGCTTCAATGCCTGTTCCAGACCTGACTGTTTCCATGGTGACTCCGCACAAGCGTTGAATAGAGCAGTGTATGTAGCATCGGATGGCTCGATTCCTCGCTTCTTCATCTGAGTGATAATATTCAAACAGGGTTAATCAAAGATCAAGTGTGTCATTCGTGCGTCATTAGCAGCACCTAATATAAATAATGACATGTGGAAATGCATTGTCATCTTACATTATTGTAGAGTTGGAAGGCTTTCTTTAGGTAGCCGACACGTCCACATCCGCCGATGAGCACAGTGTAATTGTACTCCTCAGGTTGTAACCTCTCAGCTTTAAGCATATCAGCCTCAAAGAGAACCAATGCCTTGGCCAGCTACACGCACACGATAGATAAATAAATAAATAAATTAATTAAAATGTGAATTGTTTATATGGAACAGAGACACATATTTCGATATACACTTGCATTTATATGACACTTGTATACAAAAAAATGGTAATTGCACAACAGAGTACTTATTACTAAAATATACTTTTGTGCATACTTAAGTGTGTACAGTATATACTTAAGCGTAAACTAAATATATGATTTTTTTTGACAATAGCATGTTCACTGAAATTAAGTGAAAATTTATTCTAGTTTAAATGTATTTTAAATGCAATTAGATTAACATAAATGAGTTTTTTTCATCCCACTTAAGTAGGACTTAAGTGCATATGTAATTACATATGTTTATATATGTAATTTATCTTTGAAATGTGGTTAAAGTGTACTGCCAAATGTAATGAGAGGCACTTATAGTAAACTAAAATGTATTTGTATTGAAATGTGTACATGTATTTTATTATATTTGTAATTATTCATTTGTAAATTGTAATGACAAAGTAGTGGTTTAGTAAAATATATTAACTTTAAATGTAACATTGAACAACACACTACAGTTAAATGATAACATTAGTATGTTAGTCAGCACATCAAAATAAGTGTACTTTAAATCTCAACGAAAGATTATTAAAACAATTATTTTAAACATACTTCAAATTAAAACTTGTAATTTGACATTACTGCAAAGTGAAACAAACTTTTTAAGTGTACTTAATTGTTTTAAGAAACAGTGATACAAGTGTTGTCTCGCTTGAAGTGCATTTAAGTGGCCTTTTAATTAATATTCTTTTATAAGCAAATACAGTTTTAATATACCTTTAAGACGGAAGTACACTGAATACAATAAGTGCACTGCTTTTTTTCACAAGGGATATAAGTCTGATACCATCACTGCAACAGTAAATAAATATAAATGTTATTAAATCAGATATTTTTGACAACGTACTTTGTCCTCTTTGATGAGCCGTTTGCACTGGAGGAAATACCAGTATGTCGTATTTTTCCGACCCTTTTTGGACTTGAACTTTTCCACCAGCTGCGCATCATCTTCATCCGCATCTCTGTATTTCAGATCCAGCTGCTCTGGGGATGTTTTGCGGAAGGTTCGTCTGGAGGAAAACTTTCTGGAATAATCACCAAACACATTACGTGTATCTTCCTCGTGCACATGCTCAGATGCGTTTGTCTTGGTATTGCTGCTATCAGTCCACCTTGAAGGTGTTAAAGTAGCTGATTCACTAAAGTATCTCAAGGGTCCTTGATGCAGCTCTGAAGGACAGACAGCTGATCTGCGCGCATTTGAGGATGCGGCAGCACACTTTATAGCATTAACACTGAAGTTCCGTATGAAAATACCTCTCAGAAGTGCAGAACGCAACATTATTGCAATCAATCTTGAGTTAAAAATGAATTAGTACATTCATATCACCCTTT
>NW_015507798.1:52194-52409 GCF_001515645.1 Sinocyclocheilus grahami | reverse complement strand
AAACCCTGACTGCCTCTGTTAGAAATCTTCTAATGGGCTGTGGTTGGATCTGCCATCAGGACAATGATCCAAAACAAACATCAAAAACAACACAAAAACAAAACCAAGCTTCTGCCATGGTCATCTCAGTTCCCTGCTCTGAACCCTATAGAAAATGAGTGGAGTGAACCAAAGAGAAGAAGCACCAACATGGAGCTGGGAATCTGAAGGATCTG
>NW_015507798.1:47141-52184 GCF_001515645.1 Sinocyclocheilus grahami | reverse complement strand
TCAATCTTGAGTTAAAAATGAATTAGTACATTCATATCACCCTTTCAAAAGATAAACTGCGGTAGAAACAGTTGCTAGAATTCCTCACATGCTGCTTTTACTGGAAGTCGCCATGATGCTTTAACGGAAGACATTACTAATAGATAATGTTATGATCGAGCTATTTATTTACTCTGTTCCATATAATAATATATTAGTTTTTATACTAAGACTCATTTTGATCTAATCGTACAATTGAATTAAACAATTCTCAATTTTATCTAACGAAATTTAAAAATATATAAAAATAAAATGAAGATGAGCAGGATCGATTAGTAGGGCTTATCGTGTGTTCGTCTTGAAACTGCAGCACTATGTCAAATGTCACATAGAACTGCCATCTAGTGACTAATATTGAAATTATGCATTGGAATAACAAACTCACTTCACAATGACAAGCGATTTTAGATACACACGTTAATACATACAGTGCCGCCCACTAACATTGGCACCCTTGGTAAATATGAGCAAAGGTGGCTGTGAAAATAAATCGACATCATTTATCTTTTTGATCTTTCATTCAAAAAATTCACAAAATTCTAAACTTTCATTGAAGTGAAACAAAGGGGGGGGGCTCACATTATGAAATAAATGTTTTTCTCCGATGCATGTTGGCTACCGTTATTGGCATCCCTACAGTAAAATATCTCTGAAGTATATTCTTATTCATATTTAAAAAAAATTAGCACACCGGGGTGATTAAGAACATGAAATTGTCAAGCCATGACTTCCTGTGCCACAGGATTATAAATATGAGGAACACAAAGGCCAAATTCCCTTAATCATCCATCACAAGGAGTAAGAAATACTAAAGCATTGAAAATCCCCATTTCCACCATCAGGGCAATAATTAAGAAGTTCCAATCAACTAAATAAAATGAAGATGAGCAGGATCGATTAGTAGGGCTTATCGTGTGTTCGTCTTGAAACTGCAGCACTATGTCAAATGTCACATAGAACTGCCATCTAGTGACTAATATTGAAATTATGCATTGGAATAACAAACTCACTTCACAATGACAAGCGATTTTAGATACACACGTTAATACATACAGTGCCGCCCACTAACATTGGCACCCTTGGTAAATATGAGCAAAGGTGGCTGTGAAAATAAATCGACATCATTTATCTTTTTGATCTTTCATTCAAAAAATTCACAAAATTCTAAACTTTCATTGAAGTGAAACAAAGGGGGGGGCTCACATTATGAAATAAATGTTTTTCTCCGATGCATGTTGGCTACCGTTATTGGCATCCCTACAGTAAAATATCTCTGAAGTATATTCTTATTCATATTTAAAAAAAATTAGCACACCGGGGTGATTAAGAACATGAAATTGTCAAGCCATGACTTCCTGTGCCACAGGATTATAAATATGAGGAACACAAAGGCCAAATTCCCTTAATCATCCATCACAAGGAGTAAGAAATACTAAAGCATTGAAAATCCCCATTTCCACCATCAGGGCAATAATTAAGAAGTTCCAATCAACTAAAGATGTTACAAATCTGCAGGATGTGTGTCTATATCATAATGATGACTCTACGAGGATCACAGCTGGAGAATTGCAGATTAGTTGAGTCTTGGGGTCAGAAAGCCTAAACAAAATATCAAACAGCCCCTACATCGCCACATGTTGTTCAGGAAGGTTTCAAGAAAAATTATCCTCGCTCATCCAAAAACAAACTCCTGCATATTCAGTTGACAGACTCGACTGGAACTTCTATGGCCCAGATGAAACTTAAAAATAGAGCTTTTTGGCAGCAAACCCACCAGATGGGTTTAGTACAAACAGGGAGAAAAAGTACCCCATGCCCATGGTTAAATCTACTGCTGGATCTTTAATGTTGTGTGCCTGTTTTTCTGCCGAAGGTCTTGGACATCTTGTTCAGATGCATGGCATCGGTTGGATCTCAGTAACTTCAACTGTCAAAAATCCATTTACACAAATGTGTTTTCTCAGTGTGGATGTGAATTTCAAACCTAGTTCAAGCCTAACCTTGCACTCTTAAAAATAAAGATTTCACAAGATCGAAGTGATGCTAGAAGAAGTGTTTTTGGTTCCCCAAAGAACAGTTCAGTGAACAGTTCTTAAAGGAACCATTGTGAAGAACATTTAAAAAACCTAACTCAGGGGTTTTCAAAACTGGGCTTCGGGGATCTTGAGGGGGCCGCACAAGTGTACTAGGAGGTCCGTGGAAAGATAGAAAACAATGAATGTTTTTAATTAATGAATTAATGAATTAAATAAAAATACATTTAAAAAATAATATCAAGATAAAACTGTAGTGTGAGTGTGTGTGATCTATCTATCTATCTATAGGACTACTGTATATATATATATAATTTAATTAAATTTATAAAAAGTGGATACAAATTCATTTAATAAAATGTATCCAAGTAAATAAATACATCTGACAGTACAGTACTATAGTGAAAAAAACCTAATTATTTTCCAATATAATATATTGTAATATTTATACAGTTATAATATACCTCAGTATAAATGAGATCTTTATACATTATACATTTTATGGAGGTCCCAAATATGATCATATGTTGGGTCTGCGGCATCTATAGAAAACCTCTTAAAGAAACCTTTTCCACTACGAGCCTTTTGCACAATGGAAAGTTTTCATGAATATTGATAGGTTCTTCATGGAACCATAGATAACCATAGATTAAAAAAAAGAGAAAAAATCCTGGGCTATGTGGAAATGTTCAATAATGTTTTGTGGCCAAGATTGTAAGGTATGTGTTAATATAGAAATGAGCCCCATGCTTAGAAAGTGTGACAACTAGCCCCGGTAATCAATTGTTAAGCGCGTGATGATTCCGTGACTTGCGCAGGAGGGCGGGGAGCCTCGAGAGGGAATGAAGGAGCAGAAAACGAGCATCCTCAAATAACATCGCTTGAAAACGAGACCCTGGATCGTAATTAAAGATTATTCGCGTGAGGAAGTGAATGACATTGCCACATCAGGTGAGAGACATGTTATCCACTCAGGAGAGCGCGCGACAGCTCTGATTCATGTTCAGTTATTATCATACTGTACGTGTCGATTGCATTTAATTGCGAATATGTATAGAGACATGCCAAATAACCACAAGACAAATGATCCGTCTTTCCAAAAGCAATGTGATATAGTATCTCAATTTTACTTTCCCGCCGTAAAAATTAGCCTACACTACAGGCTTGACTTTAAGGCTCCATATTTCTAAAAATAGCTGTGGTGGATCTGTCAGGTGACCTCGACGTGTCAGTAATGTTAATCTCGCGTTTATCACCTAGACCAGTGTTTCCCAGCCTTTCTTTAGTCGCGGCACCCCTTTGGAAATTTTTACAAATTTGTGGCACCCTACAAAATTAATTTTGTCACAATATTTGAATTTCTAACTTCGATATGATACTTTGAAAAGTAACGTTATAAATATTCGGTACAGCAGGGAAGAACTGCAGAATATACTGTCATACAGATTTTTTAGATACAATTATTTTTAATTTATATATATATTTTTTTTATATATAAAACAAAAAGTGTCCATCAATGGTGGCAATCAGTAGGCTAATTTCTAATGAAAAGACCAATTTATATGACAGATTTTAATGTAGGCTTTTATTCATATGTAAACATTGTGAGCTAGCTAGTTGTAATGGTAATTAAACAGTTTTGCTCACTCAGTGTATTTTTGATTTTACAGCTGGAGAATTTGCTTGCAGTAGCACGAGATAGCTTGATTTAAAATTGAATAAAAAAAAATAAATAAAAAAAATAAGGAGACTAAGCAGTTAATAAAGAAATAACTAATAGCACAAAAAAAAAAAAAAAAAAAACAAAAGGCCTAAAAATGAAAAAAATTGCTTTTTAGTTTCAGGTAGGCTAAAGATATTATTATTTATTTTTTTACCAATTATCCAAATAATGTTTAGTCCTAGAAAGCTATTATTATCAGAACAAGTGAGCATAACATAGCGGTTAGCAGATCAATTAATGAGAGGGCAGTGTTACCAGAGTCAGGTAGGTCTAACATACAGTAGGGCTATTAAGATATATATATATTTTTTTTACCAATTATCCAAATAATGTTTAGTCCTAGAAAGCTATTATTATCAGAGAACACGCGAGCATAACGGTTAGCAGATCAATGAATGAGAGGGCAGTGTTGCAGAGCATTGTGGAGATACTGGGGCTCTCACGGTCCAGGTGTGTGGAGGCAGGCAGGATGACGAGGACGACAAGGATATTTAATGTAGCAACAAGGCAGAGACAGACACACACTCGAGGTAACATTCACAATAACCGACAAACTAGAACACAAGAGACAGGAACAGATATAGGGCAGTTAACGAGGGACCGACAGGTGAGCACAATGAGGTGATTAATAATTAGATGGGCTAAACCAACACAAGGGGAAGAAACCACAACAAACAGTCCACAGGGGCATTACATTACTCCCCCCTCCCGGAAGGTGCGTCCTCGCACCGTAGAAACAGAGGGAGGGGGCGGAGGGGGACAAGGCAGTGGATGTGAGATGGTGACAGGGGAAGGCAAAGGGCTGGCAGGCAGAGTAGAGAGGTGGAGGTTTCGGCGGAGGACGGACTTCCAGGAGGAGGACAGCTAACAGAGTCCAGGGAGGTGACGATGGAGGCAGGAGCCAGGGAGAAGACAGGAGGGAACCGGAGCAGGAGGGACCCTAGCAGCCCATGGTGGAGCCGACAGAGGGAGGAGCCATGGAGGAATATCCACCGACTCCAGGGGGCCGACCAACGGCGGCAGAGCAGGAGCCCGAGGCGGAGAGCCAAAGAGCCAGGGGGATGCAGAGGATCCAGGGGCCCAGGGTGGAGCCGAGGGCTCTGGCGACCAAGGCGGAGGCGGAGATCCAGAGATCCGCGGCGGAGCGACTGAGGACCAAGGTGGAGCTGACGGGAGGAAGGAGCCCAACGGAGCCGGTAGGACAGAGCGATGAGGCGCAGCCAGAGGAGAGGAGTCCAGAGGCGATGG
>NW_015507798.1:40262-44609 GCF_001515645.1 Sinocyclocheilus grahami | reverse complement strand
GGGAGCACGGTGGAGCTGATGGATCGATGGGTGACGGTGGAGGCGAGGGAGCTAGGAGCCGAGGTGGAGCCACTGGGTCTACAGACCGAGGCAGAGTCCGGGCCTCGGAGGCTGGAGGCGAGGGAGACTCAGACCATGGTGACGCTGGAGGAGGCCGGAGCGGGTGGTAGTGCGGGCATTTTTGAGGAGCGGGC
This sequence comes from Sinocyclocheilus grahami, assembly GCF_001515645.1. Taxonomy (NCBI): domain Eukaryota; kingdom Metazoa; phylum Chordata; class Actinopteri; order Cypriniformes; family Cyprinidae; genus Sinocyclocheilus; species Sinocyclocheilus grahami. Next base: position 44,415 of record NW_015507798.1, on the reverse strand, counting down.
ACTGGAGAGAGCTCCTGGGCTGGAGCCCTTCCTGGGCGAAACTGGGGATCAGGAGCCCTTCCTGGGCTGGACTAGGGATCAGGAGCCCTTCCTGGGCTTAATGGGGGATCAGGAGCCCTTCCTGGGCTGGACTGGGGATCAGGAGCCCTTCCTGGGCGATCAGGAGCCCTTCCTGGGCTGGACTGGGGATCAGGAGCCCTTCCTGGGCTGGACTGGGGATCAGGAGATCTCTCCTCCTCGATTTGGCACTGACCGCCCTCCATATTCTGCTCAACCTCAGCCATGATGCAGGCGGCGGAGCTCCTCTCCGCGCTCACACCATCCACGGATTGCTTCCTCGTGGTGGGCACTGTCACCGGCTCTCGCACCTGGTCTGACGTGTTGGGCTCCATATCCGAGGCGATCCTCTTCTCAGCCGTGGGGCTTTGCTCCGGCTCGTGGATCGCGGCGGGAAATGGCTCTCCGTCATCGGTGGGCTCAGGTTTATGCTCCGTACCACGGGGAGATGGTGTGCTGGGCTCAGGGTCCTGAGTGGGGCTGGTGTTGTTGTCCGCGATGTCCACGGTCAGCTGGGACTTGCAGGACACCAGCACCCACTCGATGAAGGCGGCGAGGCTCTCTCGAGGACCATCCCCAGACAACTGTGCTCGTGTGGTGGCGTTTAGTCCAACTTGATAGAAGCCACAGAGGCAGTTGTCCGGGTAGTGCGTGAGGTGGGCCAGGGACAGAAAGTTGTTGGTGTGGTCCTCAAGAGAGCGTTCCTCCTGCTCCAGCTGGAGGATTTGGAATGCGTGGGAAAAATATATAAAAAAAGAAATAAAAACTGACAAAAACTGGACAAAACAAAGGAGGGAAAAGACACCGCTATACTATACGTTTAGGTCGGTTATTCTCTCACGGTCCAGGTGTGTGGAGGCAGGCAGGATGACGAGGACGACAAGAATTCAAAAGAAGGATATTTAATGTAGCAACAACAAGGCAGAGTCAGACACACACTCAGGGTAACATTCACAATAACCGACAGCACTGGAATACAAGAGACAGGAACAGATATAGGGCAGTTAACGAGGGACCGACAAGTGAGCACAATGAGGTGATTAACTAATAATTAGACGGGCTAAACCAACACAAGGGGAAGAAACCACAACAAACAGTCCACAGGGGCATTAGAGGGGCAAGTTGTCACACTTTTTACTCCAGTTAATATTTCTCTGGTTAAGTGTATTTTTAATGTCAATATTCAAGTGAATTTAGATATCACTACATTATAATGTGCAGCATGAATGAATTATTTAGATATGATAGAGAAAAAACATTTGTCCTCTCTATACTAGCATCTATATGCACACATACACACAAATTTATTATGTGATTATTTATGTTTGTTATTATTTGTTATTTTATAAGCATACATGTAAATACATATGCATTTCTATTTATTTATACAGTTATATATAGAGTAAATAATGCATAAATCTGTACATAAATCTACTGTTCCAGATTCATACACATTATTTATTGTTAAGTTTTTACTATTTAAATGTTTTTTTGTTTGTTTGTTTTGTTTTGTTTTTTCTGTTCTCATGTCAGATATGTATGTATGTATGTATGTATGTATGCATGTATGTACCAGGAGCACCTTAAAAAAACACAACAAATTCCTCGTGTGTTTGCACACACCTGGCAAATAAAGCTAATTCTGATTCTGATTCTAATTCTGATTCTGATGACAATCCCAATGAATTCATATGTCTCTTGACAGCATGAAATTTCCCATGTGTGAATTCTGTCATTTTTCCAGATATGTACTCCGAGGAGTGGAGCAGGAATCGGCAGGGTAGAGAGAAGTCTGTGATCACGAATTTCAGCTTTAGTCAGCTGCCAGACGAGGAGAAGATGGGTAGGATAAAACCGCACAGTGCTCAGGGTGAGTTACAGATATGTACAACACAGCTTATATCAAGCAATAACCGGGCCATAAAAAAATTGCACATATGTAATAATGCATTAAATTGCACTTACAAAATGCAGTCAGTGCATATATATTTATGCATATGATGCATGCATGAGGTTATCATTGATATGGATATGGATATGGATATGATGCTTGAATTTCCCAAAATTCAATTCAGTTCCCTTTGACATGCATTACCATCCAATACTTGAAGTTTCCTCTGAGATTTTAAGTGAATATTTCAATTATTCAACAGCACATACATTCATGGTTCTCCAATGTTGGTTTGTAATATTTATAATAAACAATAAAAATATTGAATATCTTTTTGGTAATTTTTATTTCCATTGTTTGAATTTTAAAATAATTCATTTTAATTATTAGCTTTTTTGTCAAGTCACAAACCCCCTGGGGTTTACAAATCCTATTTTGGGAAACCCTGCATTAGTGTAAGACACCATCATGCACAACAAAAAAGAGCTGATTTTTATGTATAGATAACAGGCCTTAGCTGCTCTGTCATTCTGGTTGCTATTCATATAAGCTCATGTCTTATTTTCAGACTCAGAGGAATCCATTCCTGATGATCGCTACCATGGCATCTACTTTGCCATGCTGTTGGCTGGTGTCGGCTTTCTGCTGCCATACAATAGTTTCATCACCGATGTGGACTACCTCCACCGCAAATTCATAGGTGTGATGCAACCTGTCGCACATCACAGGAAAGACTAAATTAAATTCTCAGAGCTGTAGGTGGATAAGCGATAACTATGCATTGCACAGTCAAAATACTTCTCTTCCATTGTCAGGCACCTCTATTGTGTTCGACATGAGTTTGACGTATATTCTAGTGGCTCTCAGTGCTGTCATTGTGAACAACGCACTCGTGGAGAGACTGAGCTTAAACACTCGCATCTGTGTGGGTGAGAACATGCAAAAACCACCTCAAAATATTAATAAAATTCACAAGCTCTTTCGCACCATTTTCTATGCATACGCACACACATATTCTTATTATTCAATTGCAAAATCACTAAATATCCTGTGTTGTATGAATAGGATATCTATTTGCATTGGGACCTTTGGTGTTTGTGAGTGTATTTGATGTCTGGTTGGAGCTGTTTGACACTCAGCAATCCTATGCTCTTACTCTGGCTGCAATTGCCATTGTTGCATTTGGATGCACAGGTGAATATATACAAGCAATCATGCTCTTTCCATCGGCCTACATTGTGCTTTTGTGTTCTGTAAACATTGTCCTTTTGACCTTTACAGTGCAGCAGTCCAGTTTCTATGGTTACACTGGGATGCTACCCAAGAGGTACACACAGGGCGTGATGACTGGAGAGAGTGAGCTGAACTTCCATCACCACATAACTGAAATTATAACCATTATATTAGAATAAATTTAATATTTACTTCACATTATTGTACCCCATTCTCATTACCGTAATGCATTTTTTTAGTCATATCGTTATCAATAAAGATTCTCAGTAATTTAGTAATAGTAATTAATATAATAATTAAAGGAATAGTTCACACAAAAATGAAAATTTACTGAGAATTTACTCACCCTCAGGTCATCCAAGATGTAGATGAGTTTATTTCTGCATCAGAAAATTTGGAGAAATTTAGCATGACAACACTTTGAACAATGGATCCTTTGCAGTGAATGGGTGCTGTCATAATGAGAGTCCAAACAGCTGATAGAAACATGAAAATAATCCACAAGTAAACCACACCACTCCAGTCCATCAGTTAAAGGCACAATATGTAAGATTTGTTTTATTAAAATATCCAAAAACCACTAGAACAGTGTTATATATTTTGCTGACTTGTGTACTTACATTATCCCAAATGTTTCAAAGAATGTTTAAATCCAGAGAAATAAGCAATTTTAACTAGCGACACGGACCGTGTCCATAGTGTCATTGTGTCGCCTGCCAATGACGTCATAACCCCTCGATTTCCAGTTTTGTTTTGTAGAAAACATGGAAACACCAAAGACTCTTTAATATGTTGTGCGTTTTAATAGACCGGTGACGACCACATAGAGTAGCATTATAACAGAACTTTCAAACGTATCTAGTATGGTAAAACAGCGCTGCTTTTTCCCCCACATACACACGACCGGAAGGAGCGGAAGCGGTCGACTGTGGCATAATAAAAGCTCCGCTGCTTTACCCCACATACGCACGA
>NW_015507798.1:39245-40054 GCF_001515645.1 Sinocyclocheilus grahami | reverse complement strand
TCATCCATGAACATGATTTCTGCCCGAGTCCCGTCGGATTGCATCGGCTGTGGGGATGAAGACGACAACGTCACGGCGTTATCAAACTATGCCTTTGTCTCTTTGTTTATTTTGAATACACGCCCTCTAGCAGCGAGAATTACATATTGTGCCCTTAACATCTTGTGAAGCACATCTTGTGTTTTTTTAAGAAACAAATCTATCAAGGTATTTTAACTTTAAACCATCACTTTTGACCAAAACACCATAATCCATAATAACACTTTCTCCAGTGGAAAAGTCCATCCCCTGTTGTCTTTCCACATCAAAATCCAATAACATGTTTGTTTAGAACTGTTTTGGACTGTTTTGACTTCCAAACAGTGCTTGATCGGTGCATATTTCTCTCCTGATTCAGATGACACAATTTTTTCACTGGAGAAAGCAATATTATGAATAGAGGGCCAATTTTCACTTTTGTTTGAAAATTAAAGGCAGTACAACAAATACAGATTCTTTAAAAAATAAAAAATTTTATTATAAAATTTTATTATTAAATTATAGATATGATATAAACATTTTTCACATTACAGTAATGAGAATTTTATTTATATATTTTTGGCATTATGGTAATATGAATTAGTCCCAAAATATGAATTCACCCAATTTTTATTCATCATATGTATTGTTTGTTTGTATTGCAGTTGATGTTGTTTTTTCTGTCAATTATGGTTGTTTCAGGCACTGCAGGAGTTATTGTCTCTCTGAGTCGCATTTTTACAAAGCTGCTGGTGGAAGACGAGAAGAACAACACCATCATCTTCTTCCTG
>NW_015507798.1:20021-37237 GCF_001515645.1 Sinocyclocheilus grahami | reverse complement strand
TTATTTTTATTACAACATGCCTATATATATATATATATATATATGTGGATCTTGGATGAAGGGGGCCTTGGAGTTTTATAAACTTAAATATTTTAAATAATTTAGACTTCTTAATTCCCCTTTGAAGTTTGCTAAGTCCCCTATAGTGGTCACCAGCCCCCCGATTGAGAAGCACCGTTTTAGACCTCATTTACAAGCATACGCTATTGTTACACTGCCCGGACAAAAAAATAAAATAAAATAAAAATTCAGTCAGGATTTAAATAAGCAAATGCTTAAAGGCACAATATGTAAGTTTTTTTTAATTAAAATATCCACTAGAAGTGTTATATATTTTGCTGACTTGTGTACGTACTTTATCTCAAATTTTTCGAAGAATGTTTAAATCCAGAGAAATAAGCAATTTTAACTAGCGACACGGACCGTGTCCATAGTGTCATTGTGTCGCCTGCCAATGACGTCATAACCCCTCGATTTCCAGTTTTGTTTTGTAGAAAACATGGAAACACCAAAGACTCTTTAATATGTTGTGCGTTTTAATAGACCGGTGACGACCACATAGAGTAGCATTATAACAGAACTTTCAAACGTATCTAGTATGGTAAAACAGCGCTGCTTTTTCCCCCACATACACACGACCGGAAGGAGCGGAAGCGGTCGACTGTGGCATAATAAAAGCTCCGCTGCTTTCGAGCCGTGTGTCGCGCTCGTTCAGCGGCCTCGTTTCACTTCGATGGCTTTCAGCCTCACCCTGCTTCATTCTGCTACGTTAATAAATCATTAGCTCATCCATGAACATGATTTCTGCCCGAGTCCCGTCGGATTGCATCGGCTGTGGGGATGAAGACCACAACTCCCATGATTCCACACTCAGTCACAGCCTCATCAAACTACGCCTTTGTCTCTTTGTTTATTTTGAATACGTGCCCTCTAGCGGGCGAAAGTTACATATTGTGCCTTTAACATCTTGTGAAGCACATCTTGTGTTTTTTTAAGAAACAAATCTATCAAGGTATTTTAACTTTAAACCATCACTTTTGACCAAAATACCATAATCCATAATAACACTTTCTCCGGTGTAAAAGTCCATCCCCTGTTGTCTTTCCACATCAAAATCCAATAACATATTGGTTTAGAACTGTTTTGACTTCTAAACAGTGCTTGATCGATGCATATTTCTCTCCTGATTCAGATGACACAATTTTTTCACTGGAGAAAGCAATATTATGAATAGAGGGCCAATTTTCATTTTTGTTTGAAAATTAAAGGCAGTACAACAAATGCAGATTCTTAAAAAAATTCTATTTTACTATTACATTTTATTATTAAATTATAGATATGATATAAACATTTTTCACATTACAGTAATGAGCATTTTATTTATATATTTTTGGTAATATGAATTAGTCCCAAAATATGAATTCACCCAATTTTTATTCATCATATGTATTGTTTGTTTGTATTGCAGTTGATGTTGTTTTTTCTGTCAATTATGGTTGTTTCAGGCACTGCAGGAGTTATTGTCTCTCTGAGTCGCATTTTTACAAAGCTGCTGGTGGAAGACGAGAAGAGCAACACCATCATCTTCTTCCTGTTCTCTGTCTCAATAGAGACGCTCTGTTTTCTGTTACACGTGGTGGTACGACGGACACACTTTGTCCGTTATCACACCGACAGGGCTCGCCACAGCTGGCTCAAAGTACAGATCAATAATGTTACGACAAAAAAGCACAGTGGCTATCAGATACATTACGACAGCAGCGCAGAGGAAGAGGTAATTCCACACATGGAAATAATGGTTTCCACTTGACTTTTGGGACTTTTTGGGTGTGGGTTCTTTATCCATATGTTACTGACAGGTTTTGAAAGGTTTCTGTGGGTCTGTGGCTAACTATTTTCCTTCTTACATTGCAGGAAAAGTTTTCTGTGAACCATGGCAACAAAATGGGTGTAATTTGTTTTTCAAAATGTAATAAGCTTCCTACATAAATAGCTTTTTTGGACATATGCACACTTCTGACACAGGGCAACACTACAATGCACTGTGACAAACCTATCCAAGGTCATAGACACCCCCTTGTGAAAAAGAAGTGTGCTTAATTGTACAGATTGTGCACTTGTAGTGTACTTGAAATTTGAAAAGTACATTTAAAAAAAAAACTGTATTAGAGAGAATATATTATTAATTAAATAAAACCAGTACACTTTGAGTATGTTTCTTAGCACACATAAGTTCACTTTTAAAAAGTGCATTTTGTCACTACTGTCAAATTAAAAGTTTTACTCTAAAGTATATTTTAAAACATTGTTTTAATACCTTTTTGTCATGTGTGACTAAATCTGCTTCTTCTGGACAACTGTCTGATCAGCAGTCTTCCCCATGATTGTGTAGCTTAGTGAACCAAACTGAGAGACCATTTTGAAGGCTCAGGAAACCTTTGCAGGTGTTTTGAGTTGATTAGCTGATTGGCATGTCACCATATTCTAATTTGTTGAGATAGTGAATTGGTGGGTTTTTGTTAAATGTGAGCCAAAATCATCACAATTAAAAGAACCAAAGACTTAAACTACTTCAGTCTGTGTCCATTGAATTTATTTAATACACGAGTTTCACAATTTGAGTTGAATTACTGAAATAAATGAACTTTTCCACGACATTCTAATTTATTGAGATGCACCTGTAAAGCACATCTGAAGTAAATGAAAAATGGAAAAATGCAATACCATTAAATATTTTATTTCCATAATAAGTATTCTTTTTAAAAATATGCTAAAGTGTACTTCTTTTTAAAAAAAGTGTTGCCAAGGGAAATGTTTATTAATGTTTATAAATGTATTCTTTATTAATTTCTAAAACATTTTGGTAGAAAATAGTTCCATGTCAATATAAAATATATAATTTCCCCCAAATTTGATGTAAGCAGTAGACAGCTCAACCAGATTTTGAGACCTTTGTTTAGGATGATTTGCTAAAAAATAAAATTGACATTGACTCATGGCTTTTCCACAAATTAGGATGGAGTGGCATCAAGCACAGTTGACGAAGCTGATGCAGTCAATCTGGGTAACGGTTCCCATGGAGATGGAATATATGTCAGATTTGGTGTGCTCAAACCAGACACCAAAAGGAGCTGGATGAGCGTGAAGGGTGAGCTATAGGTTTAATCAGAAAATTGTAGCTCTTCAGTCAACATACTACAAAATAAAGTTATAGTTCACACAAATATGAAAATATACTGAGAATTTACTCACCCTCAGGCCATCCAAGGTGTATATGAGTTTGTTTCTTCATCAGAAAATTTGGAGTAATATAGCATTATATCACTTGGATCAATGAATCCTTTGCAGTGAATGGGTGCCGTCAGAATGATAGTCCAAACAGCTGATAAAAACATCACAAGTAATCCACTCCACTCCAGTCCATCAGTTCATGTAATGTGAAAAGCTGCATGTTTGTTAGAAACAAATCAATCATTAAGACATTTTTAACTTCAAACCGTTGAGTCCTCTATAATATTGCTTTCTCCAGTGAAAAGAATCAGGAGAGAAAAATGCACAGATCAAGCACCGTTTACAAGCAAAATCAGTCCTAAAAAGTTATAATCAAATATGTCAGTTAATTTTGATGTGACAGGACAACAGGGTATGGACTTTTTCACTGTGGATTATTTGTGGATTATTGTGCTGTTTTTATCAGCTGTTTGGACTCTCATTCTGATGGCACCCATTCACTGCAGAGGATCCATTGGTGAGCAAGTGCAATACATTTCTCCAAATCTGTTCTGATGAAGAAACAAAATCATTTGGGTCTTTGGTGGCCTGAAGGTAAGCACATTTTTATTTTTGCTGAACTGTTGCTATAAGTTCAATTAACATTGCAGTTTTAGGACTGAAGATTTTTGACATAGCATATGATGACTTTCTTACAGAGCTGCTAGGTCAGAGGTGTGCAGTTGCCCGGGAGATCTGGCCCTATATGCTCTCAATTTTGGTGACATATTTCATCACTCTGTGTCTGTTCCCTGGTTTGGAGTCAGAGTTACACAACGATACACTGGGAGAATGGCTGCCTATTCTCACCATGGCTCTGTTCAACATGGCAGACTTTGTGGGCAAGGTGAAATGAAGCTGTTTGATGTCATATACAAGCATATAGTATGATTTAAAAATGGCAAATGTTCAAAGTCCTTTATTTCTCTCTTTAGATCTTGGCAGCGTGTCCATATGAATGGGGTGGTGTGCAGCTGCTGGTGTGTTCGTGTTTGCGCGTTCTCTTCCTGCCCCTGTTTGTGATGTGCGTGTTGCCCGTGCAGCGCCCCCTGCTAGCGCACCCAGCCTGGCCCTGCGGCCTGTCCTTGATGCTGGGAATCAGTAACGGTTACCTTGGCTCTGTACCAATGATACAGGCGGCCGGCAAGGTGCCACTTCAGCAGCGAGAAGTAGCAGGTGAGTATGGCTGACACATGAGTAATTATGACAAAACATTTGTCACTCAGGGGATTTAGGGCTGTAAGAGTGATCAGTTATGCTTTGAGAAAATATGTGAATGCAATTGTTGAATTACTATAGTAAAAATTTGTTTAGTTTCAAAATTTTTTATTTGAGTTTCAAAACATCAAATTTACCACTCTGTTACCACACAATTAGTTAGAGATGATCACTAGAATGTTCTAAATAGAAATACACCATTTCATTTGATGCTTTCTTCAGCTTATCAAAGTTTAATCCACCTGTCTTCAGACCAGAAATAAATACCTAATTTTTGGTAACTCTGTCAGAAATTCAAATTTAAAGTCAATTTCCTAAAGGTCCTTTTTTCATATTTCACCTGTTATGAGCTCATCAATTGCTTTGCTGAGCTTTGTAGTTTTTTTGTTTTAAAGGGGTCATATGATGCGATTTAAATTTTTCCTTTTTCTTTGGAGTGTTACAAGCTCTTGGTGCATAAAGAAGATCTGTAAAGTTGAGACTAAAGTCTCAAATCCAAAGAGATATTATTTATAAAAGTTAAGCGTCAACCATAATGGGTTTTAATGTTTTTGTCTCGTCGCTCCGGCCGGGACACGGCATCACAGTATGGTGAGGGGCGTAACATTTCCGTCACACGCTTGAGGTATTCGGCCAATCACAACGCACTGGATAGCTGGCCAATCACAGCACACCTCGCTTTTTCAGACCGATGAGCTTTGTAAAAATCGACGCATTTCAGAAAGGCGGGGCATAGAGGAGAAACAATAATGTACAGTATGTGGAAAAGAATGTGTTTTTTGAACCTTAAACCGCATAAACACATTTCATTACACCAAATACACAAAATACTGTTCTTTTTAGCAGCATCATATGACCCCTTTAAATCATTTTCAGTAAATGTGCTTATATTTTGTCATAATCACCACAAAATCAATAGTTTCTAATGTAAATCAGCCGTTTGGGTTTTATTTCTTATTTTAAATCCCTAATCACCAAAAAACCTAAATGACTACTACATTTAATAAATGTGTGATATGGCAATATAAAGCATGTAATTGACATATTTTTCTGTCACTAGGTTGCACAGAACGCTAATACAATACATAATATATTAAATGTTTTTAAACAGACTAAAGCTATACTGTTATAGGTTTTTAGAAATGTTGACTACTAAATTCTACAGAATTCATGCACATAGAAAACCTAAGTCTAGAGGGAAATTGCATACCGATGTTATTCGTGCGTATTTACCTCGTGTCCGCAAATAAAGAGGTCCGGGATGTGGTAGCCTCAAGACATATTATTAAATTATGAAGATTTTTTCGTTATTAATTTATACATTTATTTGCATAGGGGAGAGTTTTGAAGTCATTAGTGACATTCGCTCTGATAAGATGATTACCTGTAACTATTGGTAGAGGTGTACGTCTCAAACCTTCAGATTTATCCACACTGAAGTCCATCCTCCACAAACAACTGACAGTTTTACGTTTCAACCGATAGAGGGCAGTTACACATAGTGTAACTTTAAAATAGAATTCCTTAACACATAACATTTATTTATTTATTTATTTATTTACAGTTCCCTGACTCCCAGTACTGAAAGAAAAACAGTGAGATAAAATTTATGTGGATAGCATAGCTCTAATAATTTTGTGCAGTACTTGAGTTGATACCGAAATCTCTGGCAAATTGTTGGAAGCAGTAGACTTAAACAAAATTCTCCATTTGCAACTGATGTATTACAATTGTGATTTTTCGTCTGCTATTTAAACAAAAAAAAAACCTTTTTTACAGGGAACACCATGACTGTATCATATATGGCGGGACTGATGCTCGGCTCTGCTGTGTCTTACTCAACATACAGCCTGACCTCACAGGCACAGTCTACTCACACGCTGAAACTCAACAACACACTCACAGTACAGAGCTATGTGCCCGGCCACTGAGTGTCTCTCTCACATGTACACTGTTTTGTATAGTTGTTAATGTAAGAATAAAGAACATTTCCAGAGTCTATCCCTGCTGAAAACACCAGCTTAGACCAGTTTGCATACTGATCCAGTCTGGTTTATGCAGGGAAAGTCTGCTGTTTAAAGGTCCCATATTGTCAAAACTTAAATTTCCTGGCTTTTTTCATGATAACTAAGGTCTAGGTGCTATGTAACTAGCATATAAGTTTCAAAACAGTCAGTCCACAGTAAAATTCACACAGCCTGCTTAAAGTAGCTGATTTTTCAGGAACAGTTGTGACTTCCGTAAAAAGTTGACGTCAGAGCTACACAGTCACTGCCTTCGGTCACCACCCCGAGCACCGCCCACCGTCCCACTCTGCTTTTGCCAAACCCCCAGACAACATCGCGTCCATGCCATTGCTGAGCAACGACAACACGAAACATGTCGAAAAGGTTAACTTTAACCACAAAACCAGATCGGCTGACCTGTAACATTACACTCTCACTCAAAGGATGGACGATCTGACAGGATTGTTACTATGAGGTGGATAAATTTCAATTTCAGCAGGCGACTATTTTTACAGCTACATTATTGTTCCAGCCACAATTAATCACAACAATGTATATACAATTACAAATGTTTATTTAAATTGTCAGTTTGTTGTTTTATACACATGCACAGACATTATTTCATACACGACATAGTCGTGAGATGCAAGAAACATAGACATATGGTAAGAAATCTGTAGACGCACCCATAACAACAAAAGCCAATACTTTATTGAACCTTTTCTGATAAGAAGTGTGCGCTTGCAAACACAAGCATTTTTGACGATCGTTTCTGTCCAGTCTGCACGTTTTATGGCATTTAACCACAGCTGTCGTCGGTTTTTTGTCTGGCAGTGGCAGCAGATATCCGATCAAATTTCTAATTTGAGGCTGTATTACGTTGATTCTGGCACCCAACATCACAATAAGATGATATTTTAAGCTCCTTATGTAGCCGAATCTACGCTGGTTTGAATGGGCCGCCTCCAGTTTCCCCTTTGTTTTGCTGCCTCCAGCTAGCGCTGTGACGTCGCTGACCCTAGTTACCTGTGGTTGACCTGGCCGTGCGTCACTCAGAAAACAACAGGCCAATCAGAAGAGAGGCTCATGAATATTAATTAGACAGGCCAAAATCGACCTGTTCTCAGCAGAGCTCCTGAGAAAGGAGCTGTAAATATACATTGAGATGGTTTTTGGTACTTATACCGCAAATATATATTCTTAAGGACATCAAAACCTAAAATAAAACTCCAGAAAGGTGTAAAATATGGGACCTTTAAGCAAGTGAAGAATCCCAGTTTGGGACACCAGCATATTAGAATTTCATTGTGAGGATCAGCATCCAAAACACAACATATGCTGGTGAGCAGCTACATATGCTGATTTGTTCATCAGGGATGTTGGCTCATAAAATGAGATATTCATTAGAGTATTATCCAAGACTGTCTGAATAACCATCACCTTGTTAAATAAATTGATGTATGACTGTTCCTGTCATGTTTAAATGTACGGCCACCGTGTGTAATTTACTGTAAGGTATGCTTTATAGTTCTACTTTATGACTGGTCAATATAGTCGTGTTGGTGTCTTGTTTTCAATTTTGACCCTCCACTTACACCTTAAACCAATGTTAGGTAACAAATAGTTTCATTATTCGCAAAACATCTTATTCTGGCCAAAAAGCACCCATTGAGACAGGAAGGTGTCGTTTGACTGACATGTTAAATTGACTACTGTCTACTGCTTTTTGACACGATGGCCTGGTAAATCTGAAAGTGGAAGGATTTAGTTCACACAGAACATTTTTGCTTTGATAAATGTGAGATGCGAGTGCAATGGTTTAAACACATCAGTCTAGGGAGTTTACATAGAAAAAACGTGTTCTGTGTGAATGGCCCCTTAGAGTCTAAGATTTGGTGCCATGGATCTTACAAACGTTTCCAAATACAGCAACTATTGTAGCAGCCTGGGAAGCTGCAGTGCTTGTGTTGGGGATGAGTTGTGGAGCCCCCACCAAAAAAAAGCTAAAGATTGGAGCTTGTCATTTTAAGAACTCCTATGCTTGTTTTGTTGAAGTTTGCAGATTGTTTAGTAATTGCAATATGTCCATGACCAGTTCAGGATCAAGATCTCAATCCATTAAAATTCAGTCCATAATAATGAGATATTCAATGATTGATTTATATTCACTTCTTCTCACAACTATTTGTTATTGTTTGTTTTCCTCCATTGATACTGATTAAAGAATCAGAACCCCATTGTGACTGACAGCTTGGTACCTTCTGTATGATTGTTTGATACTGTTACTGTACCAGATCACAAAATCTGTGTATGTTCAGTTTTTTTTTTAGCAATCAGGTGCAAATGCATATAGGTTTTTGATGATTTTTATTAGATGTATTCGAGGTTAATTGAGACATTATAATGATTAAGGTTAAAGTAAAATCATTATCTTATTATCATTTTACAGATAATTGTCATTCTAATTTGTTATTTGATTAAGAAATACAACATAATCACTCATTATAAATTCCCCCAAAACGTTGACTAATTGTTGTCTAAGCAGCAGAATGCAGTCCAGAAATGACTAGGCACGTTCACTCTATTGTTTATGCTATGAGTGCCTGGTACCACCCCTGTCACAATGTAAACACGTTGTGAACTACATGCTGTTTTCAGATGCGTTCCCAGCAATTGTTCTTCATCCCACCAAAGAATTCTGTTAAAACATTTGCCTTGTGGAGCAGCATTGGTGAGAGTGAAGGTGGCATAAAAGACAGTGTGACCACCATTTGCCTCAAGCAGTGCAACACATCTCCTTCGCATAGAGTTGATCAGGTTGTTGATTGTGGCCTGTGGAATGTTGGTCCACTCCTCTTCAATGGCTGTGCGAAGTTGCTGGATATGCTGGAGAGTACACGGGGATCTTGTTGTCAGTGTCATAGAATGTGGCATAATAAACATCATTATTTAGAGTTTGGCAGATCTGCCTGTATTGTGGACCAGGAAATCTTGTTGGTGATTTTCCATTTGCAAACAATTGACCACAGCCACTTTCAAAATTCTGCACAACTTTGACTGAACCACCGGAGAGAAGCGACAGCATCAGCACATGAAGAAGCAGCAGCATGATGAAGAGGATGAGATAATGGATTATCAAGTTCTGTGCATGAACAATAAGCACATGTGATACTCTTTTATAACAGCTTATACTGTATAATATTTAAATAACATTTAAACACTTACCTAAAATCTATATAAGTCAAAGATCAAGCTATTATCAATTAAGAGACAAGAATGTAAGAACCATGACTTAAATACCTTCTGTGTAGTAAGTAAACGTCTACTATTAGATACTCAACAAATAATAAAGAATAAAATGTAAACAGCCAAAGTCATCTTTAAAAATATTACAGTACATACTGACACCAAAGGCAAGGAAACTGCTGCTGCAATGAGATGAGAGAGTATTTCTAACCTCCTGCTTTGTCATTCAGCATTTTTAAGGAATGATGAGGAACACTTTTAAGGAAATGAGCAGCGGCACACAAACTTGATCAACCGCATATCTCCCTACAGCTACAATACATTTTATTTAAACAAAGGTTCACTTAACAAGCATGTGTTTGTTTATAAAAACTGAAAGAAAACTTTTTAATGTAGTGATATCTGATGTTTGTTACTGAATGTAGCAGCTCTATAGATCTAAATCCACCTGACATGCTCTTTTTGCCAAGTGGCAGAATGGCTGAACAGCATCACAGTCGAAAGACTCATTGATCATGTTGGTTTTACTGCTGGTTTATTTTCTAGTCATGCAAGTATAGGTCCTGTCTGCCTGAATGAGGACAGACAAAATTCATCAAAGGTGTTTTCCAAGCTAAAAGTTAGTCCAGAAAATGTGCATAAACATTCTTGAGCAAAGAGATCAGATGATGCTCCTGACAACTTTCCTACAGCTGCCATATATTGAGCATTATGTTTTTTCTTTTCATCGAGTTATTTGTCTAATCTTTATACTGTATCTGGTCATTTATGCCCTTAATGATTCTCAAGAAGTAAAAAAAAAAAAAATCTTTATTTCATATTAGTGGATTATTTGATGCACTTAAATTATCCATTTCATAATTGCTTCATTATTAATTACAGTCAAATATGTAAGAATTGGAGAATTACATGTGGAACTGTAGTTTTTCATGATTTAATAATTCAGCTGAAAATTACAATCATTAAGTCAGAAATAATAATAATAATTAAAATGTGAGATTAAGTTTTTGCTTTCTTTGTTGGATTTGTAGAGCTATCGAACACCTGAAAAGATGAATTATAAAGGTTTGTCAAATCTATCTCTTATCTCATGTTCAGTTTTTTCTTCGGGAGCAATGTTCTCTTTCATTCTGATCAATCCTCCTGAGATTTGACAGTTCTTATTGTTGTTCAACAGCAGAATAATCAACAAATGATAAAGAATGAAATGTAAAAGGCCAAAGTATGCTCTATAAATATTACAGTATACCAAAAAAGGAAGGATACACTGGTGTTGTAGTGAGACGGGTGAGTATTTCTAACCTCCTGCTTTGTCATTCAACATATTAACTCTTTTTTTGTGATAATAATTTTTATTTAGAATAATTGAAATGAATTACAGAGCAGTATAGAATAACGTCAAGGATATAAAAAAAGAAAGAAAAAGTAATACATATGTGGATATAAATACACACATAGGTAAACATGTTCAAACATACACAGAGACTTGGATACATAGGCATGCACACACATAAACAAAATAGAGTATGTTATTTACTATATACTACTTCATTTATGCACATTATATTTGCTTTGATTATTCATTACAGACAAACATCTAAGAATCAGAAGAATTGGAGAATTACATATAAAACAGGAGTTTTCAAGATTCAGCTGATAATTATGAACATTTAGTCAAAAATAAAACATAACAAACAAACAAAAAACAGCACAATAAACTTTCTCTCAGACAAGTTATTTTCAAAATGCTTTTTTTTATATATATTTTTTTACAATTTTGTAAATTGATTTCCTTTTCGGTTCAATTGATTTTATTCTTAATCTACTTATTCTTTTTTTCTTTGCTTGGGGTTCAGTAGAGCTTAAAACAACTTAAAGGATGTGACTTTATAAAGCGTTGCCAACTCTGTCTCTAAATCCTTCACAGTTTTGTTTTTGGGAGTATCTTTCTTGTTCTCTCCAATAAACCCGCTTGAGATCTGACATTTGTTATTGTTGTCTAAGCAGCAGTACGCAGTCCAGAAATGACTAGGCACGTTCACTCTATTTTTTATGTTACCAGTACCAGGTACCACCCCTGTCACAATGTAAACAGTATATCTTTTTGGTAGACATTGATAGGACAGTTCTTCTGCAATTTTTTTTTCTAGTACCTTCCACTGACCTCGGTTAAAAGAGGGGTTTTGTGGAGCAGCATTGGTGAGAGTGAAGGTGGCATAAGCACAGCTCTGTGATTGTGCCTGGTAGACTGGTGCCAGATGACCTTTGTCGTAACGAGAATTCTCATAGTCTCCATTGAGAGCTTGACGGCCTCCAAGTCCTTGTATTTTCACATCTTTCTCGAATTTCATGTTTGGTGATGCATTATTGTCGTCAAGCTGCAACAGTGAATCAATTGAAAATATGAGCTTAAGGACAGTTCACGTTAGAAGAGAACAAAAAATCATACTAATATGTGAGAGACTCTGTAGGCTGAAGTTTTAAACAAGTACAGCAAACACTTTTAGGCCAAATCTATTGTTGTTCTTAAAATACATTACAAACTCATCCCTACTTTACATCTCACTTTACTGTACTACACATATATTAGCAATCTGTCTTTTATTTTAGAATCATTTATCTGATTTAGTATCCTCATGTTTCTTTAGATTTTAAAGCTGTTCGACACATTATTTGGTGCTCATACCGAATTATCTTGAATTGCTTTGAACAATGTAATGTAGAGACATGAGGACCTCAGAATCCAATGCATCTAGCTGAAAAGATCTGATCCTAATTGATGCTTATCAAAGGAGGTTGCACAAAGTATTATGTCATAGGGTGCCACATGCATACAAATGAGAAAAATATGATTTGAAAAAAGTATATTTTAAAATGATTTTACTTTAAAGATTAGCTGTGAATATTTTCAAAGTCTAAGAGGATAAACAGCAAAGATTTTACTGTTATTAGCACATTTCTAATGACTCCACCCACACACACACACAAAATCCCTAAATCTGTAATATGTAATATGGTACAACAACACATTTAGAGTAATATTTCACTTACTTGAGGTTCAATGTACCACTTGTCTAGTCTTGTGCAGCTCTTTAGTCCTTCAAACTTGTAGGCTGAGTACACGGGGATCTTGTTGTCAGTGTCATAGAATGTGGCATAATAAACATCATTATTTAGAGTTTGGCAGATCTGCCTGTATTGTGGACCAGGTAATATTGTTGGTGATTTTCCATTTGCAAAAAATTTACCACAGCCACTCTCAAAATTCTGCACAACTTTGGCTGAACCACCGGAGAGAAGCGACAGCATCAGCACACGAAGAAGCAGCAGCATGATGAAGAGGATGATGGATTATCAACTCTGCAAGAACAACAACCACATGTGATTGTTTTTATAACGACTAGGTTATTACACGATCAAGCTATAAACTTATATAATAATATATACATTATACAAGAATGGCTTTAAATGATCCTTTGGGGGTATTCTCCGTCTAAATTGATTATGATTGTGATTAATTAGCGATTAATTAGATTAGTTAATCGGCACATCATGTAGGCTTATTAATTTTATTAAAAAATGGATCACTTGACAGCCCTAAATAAAATGTAAAAGGCCAAAGGCAGCTCTACAAATAGCCTAGTCCATACGGGCACCAAAAGCATAAAAAAGTATAAAAAATATCGATATAAAAAGTATATGTGATTAGGTCTAGCAATATTGTATTTATACTGTTGTCTACCCTTTACGTATTCCTCCCATAAAGGAGGCCTTGTAAACAATATGGAAAAAATCACTCTGACGAATAAATAAACAAACAAACAAACAAACAATCTGTTATTGCCCAGAGAGATAAAAAAAACATTAATTGAACACGCATTTAACTTTTTGTTACAGCCCGACTGCGGGAAAATATTTGATTATAATCCAACATTGTAGTTGACACTCTCATATACTTGTATACTTGTTCTGTTCTAATGCGTTACCCAACTGCTATTACAAAAAATTTGATTGGATTGAAGGACAGAATTAACTAGTTACATTTGTTAGAGTTACATAACTACATTTTACAAATTACGCAAATATCAGTTGCTGGATTATGTGTAGTTGTGTGTAAAGTGATAGCAACAATGAAGATCATGTATCACAGGTCTAACAAATGATATAACTCATAAAATAAAAAACATATAAATAACTTAAAATAGCATAAGTATAACAATAACAAGGGGAATTAAAGATGCATCTATAGAACTGTTACTCACCACTAATAGTTGTTCTTCTCAAGAAGCTTGTTTTCACCCGTCCTTCTATAATTTCCCTCCCTTTGCTCATGTTTATATCCTCTCCATTTAGTGAAATGTGCTGTCTCAACAATTTCATTTTTGTAATTCAGCTAAAATACATAGGAACTAAAAATGATTTCTTCATGCTTCTCTTTTATAAAATTGAGAAGTGGAACAAAACAGGGCGAGATGTTGAAAAAATAAAACCTTGTACTCAAGACAAATGATACTACATTTTTGTATCTTACATGTACTAAACTACTGAGCTATACTTTGATTCAACCTCCCAACTTTTCTCTTTTTTATCAAAATGTGATTTTTACCTTGCCATCACATATTTTGCAATCAAGACGCATTTTCAAAACACATTCTTATGTTAGCAGACAGGTTACATTTGCAGTGGTGGAGGTAACGAATTACAACTACTCACGTTACTGTAATTAAGTCGTTTTTTTGGGTACTTGTACTTTTTTGAGTAGGCTATATTTTTAAAGCTATACTTTTACTTGTACTGAAGTACAAATTAAGCAAAATAATCTACTTCGTTTCTCGTAAATCATAGTTCGTTACTGAGTACGCCCACAATTTGAATTGATATTCAAACCTTTGACGGCACTGCAGTAGCCAATAAACATATCCTATCGTAAACGGACCGGATATCTGAACCGGGAGAAGCCGCCGCTGCAGCAGGTGAAGATCTGGGGCAAGTTCAAGCTCAAACCGATGTGCACCGTTTTGCTAGGGTTTCCGGTTTGAACGACATGTTTCCTGGAAACGGTGTGCAACGGTGTTTGAGATGCGTTTTCTCTTAATAATAATAATAATTTGTTTCATTTATATAGCGCTTTTCTAGGCACTCAAAGCGCTTTACATTGTCAGGGGGTATCTCCTCATCCACCACCAGTGTGCAGCATCCACCTGGATGATGCGACGGCAGCCATAGTGCGCCAGAACCCCCACCACACACCAGCTTACTGGTGGAGAGGAGACAGAGTGATGAAGCCAATTAACAGATATGGGGATTGTTAGGAGGCCAAGATGATCAGAGGCCAATGGGCAAATTTGGCCAGGATGCCGAGGTCACACCTCTACTCTTTTCGAAAGACATCCTGGGATTTTTAATGACCACAGAGAGTCTTGTTTGGAGGGTGTGTCAAAAAATGTCAGCCCAATCAGCAGCAACATGTATGTAAACCACGCGGTATTAAAGAGACAGCTCGCACAATGTAATTAACACCCAAATAAATTCAATAAAGTATATTGTTTGCACATGCTTATTTACATGAAAGGCGAAATAACTGAAATAATAAGAGCACAAGTATAGATCTGGAACTTCTTTAAGTCTGTCTAAATATCCTAATATAGATATAAGCATCTCTCCATGCTTTTTAAAATATAAATATTTCTCTTTGCTCCTGGATT
The DNA here is from genome assembly GCF_001515645.1 of Sinocyclocheilus grahami. Lineage (NCBI taxonomy): Eukaryota > Metazoa > Chordata > Actinopteri > Cypriniformes > Cyprinidae > Sinocyclocheilus > Sinocyclocheilus grahami. Next base: position 21,792 of record NW_015507798.1, on the reverse strand, counting down.
AAACTTTGTCAAAAGTTATCAACCATTCAGACTAGATCCACGCCTGACAGATGGAAATCCTACTAGAAATTTAATTGGAGTAAATGTCATCACTCTCGTCACTCTCATAATCATCACATTTGTGTTCACTATCTGTCGGATAAGCGGTCAGTTTTACTGCTTGTATGGGTGTCCCAGCCCTGACCAATCTCTGTACTGAGCTGGAAATACACCTCATAATGCATGGCAAACAAAACAGAATCAGAATTCCTATCACTACAATTGGCAGAACAGTTTGAATTATCCAGTACATCCATCCTCCCCACAAAGACATAACCCACCCGGTCCACAGGTTGTCAGTCCGCTCAGGTTCTCTTACGGCCTCTCTCATGTGTTCAATTATGTTGGTTATATTATCACTGTAATCAGGAATGTTAAAACAACAAGATATCCCCAGCATCTTACACACTCCGCCCCTTTCTGCCATAAGCATATCAAGAACTAAACGGTCTTGAATGACTGTGTCCCTCAGTTGCCTCATTTCATCACTTATTAATGTCAAAGCATTTTCTGTGCTATTGGCCATTGCTAATACCGTCCATGCTAACCCATTAATCTTGTTAATCGTTACTGCTGTACCCACCCCTAAGAAAATGGACCAACCTATATTTGCTCCTGGTGTCGTCCACGGATCAGTTAGTGTGTACCCCGCATAATGATTTGGCAAAGCCCCAGGCAAAATCTTAATGTCTCGTCTCTCCCTATTACCTACTTTGCTTGGTAAATACACAGAAGTTCCCACATTCATCAAAGCTGGATAACAGCAAACTGACCAGTCTTTTTTAGGCAAACGGTGATAAACTCTGTCACCACACACCCACACCGCGGCTGGTGAACTTTCGTTCGGTTTGTGGAATGGACATCTGAAGTTGATTTCTTTATTGTTGATGATCGCTGTACAATTGCTCATTGTTCCGTCCTGTACGTTGATTTTGATCCTGCAGTCAGACCATCCGGTCTTTAACATTCTCGGCCTGTTGAAACAGACACAAACATCACCCTGGGCATATGTTACCCTCAAAGGTGGAATTGCTATATCAGTGTTGTTGTATTGCTGTATGTGGTCACAGTCGTCAGCAGGCTGTTTTGTTGGTGTCCTTCCTTCCTCCAGGTCCACAACAGTTTTTAGCACATCAGTCATTTGTTGAGGAATAAGACACTTAGTTTCGTTGGCTGTTGCTTTCCACTCCACGTAACTTGCCTTTGCTCCCCTTGAAATTTCTGGTCTCAGTCCTTTCAGAAAATTACCCAATAGAAGGCTTTCCCACGTACTTTGTTCCCTCTGTCCGTAGGCTCTGTCAAGCCGCTGTGTTTTCCAAATGTTCTTCTTCGCTGTCTGTGGCAGCGAGCGCTGAGGATTTTACCGCTGCCTGATGTACTGGTGGTATTGGTGCTCGTGGGAGTTCTTGCGCTTGTAGCATGTGCACAGCTGCGTCTGCCGCTGCTCGCGCTCCTCTCGCTTCTGCTTCTGCTCGTGCTGGCGCTTGTGCTGCTACTCGTGCTGCATTTTGTGCTGGTCTTTGGAACGGAGAGCAGTCGAGATCATGGTCCAGTTTCAGGGCTGTCAGCTCTGCCACGGGGTAGTGATGTTTATAAGCCGGCGGTGCTGACCCGATTTCGGGTGCATGTTGGAAAACACAAACACACTTTTCATTAGTAGCATTCTGCTCCGGTGGAGCTGATTTCTCACACACATTCTCTTCCACTTTTTCATTTCATTTCTACATGCCAA
>NW_015507798.1:11693-19741 GCF_001515645.1 Sinocyclocheilus grahami | reverse complement strand
AAATTATATTTAAGGAAAGAAGTTTATTTTCCTTAAAGAGGTATGTTCATGTTTCAGCAGCTACCCTGAAGCACAACAGACCTGAAATCACACTGAAAGCAGACAGCCTTATTATACTGTTATCACCCCCACTTCTTGCAGGTTTTCCTTAAACCAAACCTAGCTGTATTCAGAAAAAACAATGGTCCTTCTAACCCCCCTGGGCTTTTATTATCTTCACATCTGTGAGGTCAACAACCCCTCTGTCTTTCCTGCACTAAAGAGTTCAAAGGCTCTTTCTGATCATTTGTTTTTACTGTGTGTTTGTGTGCCTTCACACCCGTGAGGCCAAAAGTACTAACCCCTCTGTCTTTCCTGATTAAATTACCCGCCCTAAAGACTTCAAAGGCTCTCTGTTTTAATGTGTGATGTCTTTGTTGCATTTCAGGTGACATACATACAGAGTAAAACATTAATTTTCCTACAACAAACTTCAACACTCATTTCAAATGTAGTGGAGTAAAGAGTAAACGTTGCTAATATCTTTGATACTCAGTACAACTAAAAAGTATCCAAAAAGATACTCAAGTACAGTAACTAATTACATTTACTCCAATACTTTACACCTCAGGTTTTCATAACTTTATTACTGACTGTGTACTTGTCTTTTTTTGCAAATACAATTCAGTTTGAAATCAAATTTGAAATCAAGCTTCCTTGTGCTGTAAGCTTTTGCAACAAAGTTACCCTATTTTAAAGACACAAATACACAGAATGAGCAAATGTTTAAGATTGGGAGTTTTGTAATGGTAATTGATCAACATTTGTATGTAAATAAAAGCCTATATTAAAATCTGTTCATCATATAAAGTGCATGTGTCTTTTTAGAAGACTTGGATTAAACCAATTTCAAAGCTTGAAATAATGATTGCCTTGAAAAAATGGATGGACACATTTTTTTTTAAATATTAAAATATCTATATGGCAGTATACAGTATGTTAGTTTTGCCAATGGTATTGAAAATGATTTGTTATCATGAAATCAAAAATGACCCTACTTACTTTTTAGTGCACATTACTAGTCTTGTGGTGAACAATTAAACCGTGCAAGTCAACACACTGAAAAAAAAAAATTGTCTGCCGTCGTAATCATTAATCAAAAACTGAAAATTGGCTTCTTCTCTGGTATGACGTTATGGTTCTGATGATGTCAGTTTGATGGGTTCGGGAGAATCCGCTTGCTAAGTCATGACGTAAGGACTGCTGTTTCCGGGTCCAAGCCTCTACTCATTTCACTTGAGAATGCTATCTCAACAGCCATTTATGAGCATTATTTAATTAATATTATTAGTGAAAGCGAAACTACTTTGTTTGGCCTTCCAAAAGAGGACGATATCCGCTTCGTCATGCCTAGAGCTGATCCGTGCTGGTTGCTGAGGAAATACTACAACTTTGTGCTGTGGATCACCAGATCGACTTTCACCGTGGACGAAACGGAGTCCAGCCCGGAGTTGTCACATGTCCTTCCAGACGCTCCTTCGTCGAAATTGCCAGCCGCGCCATTCTCAAGCCCACGCCTCTGCTCACTCTAACCCTCCGGCCGTTCCTCACGCTAGCCCCCTGCCTCTGCTCACTGTAGGCTGCCGCCGCTCACTCTAGGCCACCGTGTGTGACGCTGTTTCGTTGTGAAAGCGAAACTACTTTGTTTGGTCTTCCAAAAATGGACATGACTAGAAATCAGTGGTTAAGTTGTATTTACAACACTGTTCCAGAACCCTTCAACCCAAATATTCAGATGTGTGCAGCACATTTTATGGAGGACTGTTTCCTCGCAGAGTAGCCTACAATGCGTCTGTGCACAAAGGCTGTTTCTACAAAGTGGGGCAATTCCAACTTTGCAAGGACAGTCTGGCGCTTCTGACTCACAGCCTGTAAGTACGTTTTCATATTTAAAGAATTTGCCACTGATGATTTAAACGCGAATTTTGAGTAGTATAGAGTAGTGCTTGTTGTTTGTCATTTCTCTGATCACAAATGGTTTTATGTTTACGCGGTGTGATACGCGTTTCAGAAAGGCGGGGCATAGAGGAGAAACAATAATGTACAGTATGTGGAAAATAATGTTTTTTCAACCTTAAACTGCATAAACACATTGCATTACACCAAATACACAACATAATGTTCTTTTTAGCAACGTCATATGACCCCTTTAAATATCGCCGGCTAAAAAGTAACTAGTAACTAGTACTCTTGAGTAGTTTTTGAAAGAAGTACTTTTACTTAAGTACTGTTTTGACACCAGTACTTTTACTTGTAATTGAGTATTATTTCAGCAATGTAACAGTACTTGTACTTGAGTACAAATTTTCAGTACACTTTCCACCACTGCACATGTGACCAACAATTCCTCATCAAATATAAAATATCATAATCAAATATTATCAAAATATTCATCTGGCAGGGGACATGACGGTGGTGATGAAAACCTGAATTCATTGTCATTTTAAGTATCAAATACACTATTTTATATTTAATGTAATTAAAAATGACTTGAAAACCACAAAAATATGATGACTTCATGTTGAATATGAACTCCGTCACTGGCCCAGCACCGTCAGATTTTCTGGTGACGAATTTGGCATTTCTTTCACAAAACAAATGGACTTAATTTAATAGCTATTTTGTTTTCTCTGTTGATGCTAGATGCCAACCTGCTTCAGGAGAATAAAATGATCTAAACATTTCAAATAATTTCCTCAGAAATTGGAAGATGGTCTTGACATATCATGGTTGTGATAGGAAATATTAACATTAGGATTTTAAATATTCTAAAAATATGTAAAACTTACCAGAGCCTTTCTGGCATTGATGTACTCTGCAGAGGTGGAATGTGGCAAGGGGGTCTGTTAGAGTGACAGCTGCCCCTGATATTCCCCGATTTTTTTTTTACATTTTATTGAATGTCTGACGGTGTTGACAAAAAGTGTGGACACAACTTTGAAACCTTATGAAACACGCATGTGTCCTTGAAAAACAACCTTGCTTTGATATGGGATATTATTAAGTGTTGCTTTTGATAAAACAAGCTCTTTTTCATCATAAAAAAAAAAAAAAAACATTTTTATCCATATTTTTTTGCTTATGAACGATTGAACCCTTCTCTGTGGACACACTGTTTTTGATGTAGTAAGAAGACAATAAGTGAAGAAAATGAATATGACGGCACTACACTTTTGCTCATAAGTTTACATACCTTGCAGAACATGCATAAGAGAGAATTATTTTGCTGTGAACTCCATCTCTGCATGTGCTTTTGCATTTCAGGAACGCAACATGTGCGAGTAATGCATTCACATAGTTTCCAACATTTTTGTGGACAGACAATTACAGCATTTCACTGGATTTGTAATAAGATATTTTCACAAACTGCAATTTTTTGGCAAAATAAAGGCTTGAAGGTTGCAAGGACCAATTGCAAATGACAAAATTTAGATAGAAGTATTGTAATTTTACTACTGCAAAGTAATTATAAAACATACATATTTATTTTCATATTTTACAGTTGCAGAGGTGTAAAGTATTAGAGTAAATGTAATTAGTTACTGTACTTGAGTATATTTTCGGGTACTTTGTAGTTGTACTGAGTATCAAAGATATTAGCAACGTTTACTCTTTACTCCACTACATTTGAAATGAGTGTTGCAGTTACACAGTACATTTTGCATGGACCTAGCTTTTTCTGCAGCAGTTTATTTCTGCTACAAAAGACGTGATAATGCCTATACAGGTCACTGAAAGTACTGCATCTTCTGCGTTTTGCACTTACTCACCCAAACTTGTCAACAAGGCTACTTTATGAGAATGCGAGTTCCTTAGCAAGTATTTGTGAATCAAAAGTGTTTTATATATGAGATGAGGACATGACTACAGCTGGCAATGAGGCCGAAACCAGCACATCCACTGCAAGAAGGCTTCTGCTTTTTAATTTTACTTAACATAATTTTATTTTTCCATTATACTGAAGAGACCTTTTTGAAAGATATTGTTTTTTGTTTGTTTGTTTGTTTTGTTTTGTAATTTTGAGATATTCAGTTTTATTTTGGTTTTAGAAAATAAACATGATTGGTTTATCAACTCTTCAACTCTTTCTTGTTTTTGTTTCATGCTCTCTGTGCCTTGCCCTGGACTTTTATGTCACTTCCTGTCTCCCGTGGTGTTTGTAGTCAGTTTGTAGTCCGTTTGTTCATTGGTTCCCCTTGGTTAGTCTCCCCAAGTGTGTCTTATCTTGTTAAGCTTCTTAGCCCCCTGTGTGTATATATAGCCCTAGTTTTTCTTTAGTTCCTTGTGAGTTGTTGAATGTAATGGTTGTGTGTTTGCCAGTCATTCTGTTCTTTGTTCCCTTTGGGTTTTGCCTTATTGTTTGTTCTAGTTTTTTCCATGAAATACCTGCACATAAATCCTTGCCTCTGCCTGTTTTCTGCAGTTTCTCCACAATGTTACAGTTTTTCACTGGCATGTCTCTTTGACTAGTGCATCTTTGAGCCTATATTTAGTATAAGTAAAATACTTAAGTACTGTTAAAATCAGATATTTTAAGACTTTTACTCAAGTTGTTTTGGAATTGGTGACTTGTAACGTGTAGTGGAGTAATTTTTACTGTAAGGTGTCTGTACTTTTACTCAAGTATGGTTTTTAGGTACTCTTTACACCTCTGTACAGTTGTGTACTACTACTACGACTACTACTAATAAATGTAATGTGAACTGAGACACTATAAAAACTAACTAAAACTAAGCTTTGAGTTCACTTTACAGTCCAAGTCGAAGCAAAAACAATTACTCTCGTCAATCTGACCACTGAAAAGGGGTTGGAGCTCTTAATTTTGCTTTGTCAGCTGAGCGTGCTGGGCATTTCACTAATGCTGAATGTGTCAACAACACATTTGCATGTACTATTTGAATTCAAGATTGGTTGCCAAATTAAAATATTAAGTAGACCAGTAAAAAATGTTGTTAACCAATTAAAGGTAACTTCAAATGATCATTTCAGAGTAATTAAACTTCATTTAATTTTCGTTCATGTTTCTGTGAAATTGTTTTCATTCCCTGAAACAGTGCAAACCCAGCTTCTCAGTAATTAAAAAAAGGAAGGAAAAAAAAAACTGAACAGTGGATATTTTTAATGACTTTTTCTGTGGAATACTATACTTAGACTTCCTTTTCGCATTTGGCAGATCTGCCTGTATTGTGGTTTAGGAAATCTTGTTGGTGATTTTCAATTTGCAAAAAATTTTTGCACATTCTCTCCCAGCTTCTCATTTTTAATGACTTTTTCTGTGGAATACTACGATTATGAGCATAATCCTACAACAGCATCACAGTCAAAAGACTCATGATCAAAGAATTGATCATGTTGGTTTTACTGCTGGTTTATTTTCTAGTCATGCAAGTATAGGTCCTGTCTGCCTGAATGAGGACAGACAAAGTTTTCCAAGCTTAGGTTTCAATGACACATATAAAAGTTTTCCAGTTGTTCCATATAATGTGCATAAACAACATTTCTGGAGCAAAATTATCAGACGTTGCTCCTGACAACTTTCCTACGTATATTAAGCGTTGTGTTTTTTTTTGTCTCTCCATTATACTGTATCTGGTGATATACCCTTGATGGATCTCATGAAGTAAACAAGCACGCTGGCTGAATATACGTAAACTCTTTCTGTTAGTATCATATTTTCTCTCTGGTGGTTTTGGTTGAAATTGTGCCTAATTTTGTTTTACACTCCAATGATTGTAATTTTCTTAAAAGAATGAATGCAAATAAACGCACAGAAGTGTTTAATATTTCTCTCTACTGTGTCACTGTATCTTATGTCATTTAAAAGGTTTACATTTGGAGGTTTACAAAAATCACAGCTGTCAATCAGTGCGTGTTGATTTTAGTCACCTGACTAGGAAAATCAACATCAGATTTTGAGTTTGTGATACAATGTTTGTGTGTGTGTTTATGTATTTACATTGATTTCAGTGTAAATACATTATTTTGCATTAAATTCACATTGACTGAGAGGGACGAGTTCCACATGTGTCAGGCAATTTTTTTTCCAATGGATATTTTTGCAATAATGTAACTTTATGATCTTACAATGATCTCAAAGTTTGAGTAAATCGAGAGTGAATCGGTGTCAGAGTTGTGGCTTAGCAGTTAGAGTTACAATCTAATGGATGTCTGTCCAATAAAGAGGCAAAGGGGCCAAAAAAGTTTCTTTTTTTCAATTAAAAAAAACAAAACAAAAACAATCTTTATTTCATATTAGTGTAATATATTATGCACTCCATTTATACATATTATAATTGTTTCAATTATTAATTACAGTCGAACATCTAAGAATTTAAAGAATTCTTGAAAAACTGGACTTCATGTTAGTACACCTTTTCAAAGCATGAGCATGATTTTCTTCATGATTCCACTAACCATTATAATAATTGAGTCAGAAGTAACAATAACAACAAAGAAAACATTTGATAAAGTTTCTCTTTCAGACAATAGCTCACTGATGCTTTATTTTGAAAGAGCTTATTTTCATTTTCTGATTCACTTTGTTTCTTCGGTGGGAGTTTTGTAGAGTTATCAAACAACTCAAATGAATCAACATTATAAAGCGTTGCCAAATCTGTCTCTAAATCCTTCACAGTTTTGTTTTTGGGAGTATCTTTCTTGTTCTCTCCAATAAACCCGCTTGAGATCTGACATCTGTTATTGTTGTCTAAGCAGCAGTACACAGTCCAGAAATGACTAGGCACTTTCACTCTATTGTTTATGTTACCAGTACCTGGTACCACCCCTGTCACAATGTAAACAGAATACTTCTTCGGTAGACATTGATCGGACAGTTCTTCTGCAATTTTTTTTTCTAGTACCCTCCACTGACCTCAGTTAAAAGAGGGGTTTTGTGGAGCAGCATTGGTGAGAGTGAAGGTGGCATAAGCACAGCTCTGTGACTGTGCCTGGTAGACTGGTGCCAGATGACCTTTGTCGTAACGAGAATTCTCATAGTCTCCATTGAGAGCTTGACGGCCTCCAAGTCCTTGTATTTTCACATCTTTCTCGAATTTCATGTTTGGTGATGCATTATTGTCGTCAAGCTGCAACAGTGAATCAATTGAAAACATTAGCTTAAGGAGAAGAGAAAACAAATCATACTAATATGTGATGCAAACTCTGTAGGCTGAGATCATACCACCTTTCTTTACAGCTCCTTCTGTTATTCAGCTTTGTACTGTACTACACATATAATATATTAGCAATATCTCTTTTATTTTATAAGCATTTATCTGATTTAGTATCCTCATGTTTCTTTAGATTTTAAAGCTGTTTGACACATTATTTGGTGCTCATACAGAATGATCTTGAATTATGGAATGGTTATGGAACTAATGGATCTAGTTGGAAAGATCTCAGTCAGATCCTAATTTATGTTTTCTTCAAACTTATGAAACTTATGAGTAAAAGAAGACTAAGAGCTGTTATCAAAGGAGGCTGGACAAAGTATTACACCATAGGGTGCTACATGCATACAATGAGAAAAATATGATGATGATATGATTTTTTTTATTTTTAAAATGATTTTACTTTAAAGATTAGCTGTGAATATTTTCAAAGTCTAAGAGGATAAACAGCAAAGAAATAACTCCACCCACACTAAATAAATAAATAACAAATGTAATATGGTACAACAATTACCTGAACCCATTTAGAGTAACATTTCACTTACTTGAGGTTCAATGTACCACTTGTCTAGTCTTGTGCAGTCCTTTAGTCCTTCAAACTTGTAGGCTGAGTACACGGGGATCTTGTTGTCAGTGTCATAGAATGTGGCATAATAAACATCATTATTTAGAGTTTGGCAGATCTGCCTGTATTGTGGACCAGGAAATCTTGTTGGTGATTTTCCATTTGCAAACAATTGACCACAGCCACTTTCAAAATTCTGCACAACTTTGACTGAACCACCGGAGAGAAGCGACAGCATCAGCACACGAAGAAGCAGCAGCATGATGAAGAGGATG
>NW_015507798.1:10855-11402 GCF_001515645.1 Sinocyclocheilus grahami | reverse complement strand
CACACAAGTTGCAGAAAGAGAGAAAGTGAGGAAATAATTAGTTTAAGAGAATGAAAATGTGAAATCCCAAGTTTACAGCAATATGTGCAATTGCATAGATCTGAACAACCATCAATCATTTAATTAACCCTAGCATTGAGTTCCTCAATTAGGTTAAAATTTATATTAAATGCACCAGTTCAGCTAGGATCTGGAGGTACTTGCGTTCCTGTGTGCGGGGTTCCCTTCCTTGTCTGGTTGCCGAAAGGGGTTTCCCGCTTTTCTGATTGGCTGGAGGTTCAGTCTTGGGAAGCCAGTGATTGCAAACTTAACTCGAAACACGAAACTCTCAACGGAAAATAAAATAAACTAAAGAAATAGAAGTAAAGTTTGATGAGACCAGGTGGCGTTTCTCCTCATGGTTTTGGAGGAGATGGCGTGTAAGCCAGAGCACGCTCAAAACTAAAAAAGCATGATTAAAAACAACAACAACAAGGCTCAAAAAGGCAAGAAGGAAGAGAGGGAAGAAGGTGATGTCCTGAGTATTTAAACCGGGCTGTTTAACACA
>NW_015507798.1:0-530 GCF_001515645.1 Sinocyclocheilus grahami | reverse complement strand
ACCTCCTTGAACTGGACCATCTCCGTCCTGCTCTCCGTCTCTTTCTTTTCAATCAGATCTTACATTCGGACACGCACTGCTCCAATGCCCGTCTCTCCTGCACACTCTGCATCTGGTACAGTCTCTGGGTGCATGGTCGTTTGCAGAACACACATAGCACCGCCATTTCCTTCCGTCACCTCTTCCTCTCGCCTTTTGTTGAGTTACAGGCATGTTTGGTTCACGTTGCACAACCGCCATTGTGAGTGGTTTTCTGTCTTTATTTTCCTGCAGCTGGTCTTCGGCGTGTATAGCGTGCATCAGGGCTGACGTTAAGCACCCGTTCTTCCACTCCACGTAACTTGCCTTGAAATTTGTGCTCTCAGTCCTTTCAGAAAATAACCCAATAGAAGGCTTTCCCACGTACTTGGTTTGTTCCCTCTGTCCGTAGGCTCTAGCCGCTGTGTTTTCCAAATGTTCTTCTTCGCTGTCTGTGGCAGCGAGCACTGAGGATTTTACCGCTGCCTGCTGTACTGGCGGTATTGGTGCTC
>NW_015507797.1:45225-45733 GCF_001515645.1 Sinocyclocheilus grahami | reverse complement strand
CATGGTATATATCCAGCTAAAAGTGTGTTAGAGAGATTTAATTTGTGTGATTTTTTGTGTGAGATTTAATTTGTGTGATTTAATTATTCTTGTGATTTTTGTTCAGTGGAAAAGGAGTCTATTGTCCATCTGTTTTGTAATTGTGTTTACACAAAGATTTTCTGGGTGGATATGGAAAATTTCATTAGAAGGAAAACAAATATTATATTCAAGTTAAATAATTTTGATATATGTCTGTATTATTCCAGTGAACGTAATAATAATAATTTAACTTTATTTGTACAGCTTTTATTATTTTGGGGAAATTTCACATACATAAGAAGAAATGGTCAGGATCCAAGCCAAATTTCATTCAGTTTCTTCAAGAGACTAAGGACTACTGCACCAGTTTGGAGAACATTGTTAATAAAAAAGCAAAGAAGACTTGTAATATTTTTTACGAATATAGGGTTTTTGATTAATTAATCAATGGTTTGTACACTCTGGCATGTTTTTGTAAAATATTGTA
>NW_015507797.1:42915-45172 GCF_001515645.1 Sinocyclocheilus grahami | reverse complement strand
AAGAATAATAAAAATGAAATATAAACAGAACAAAAACAATTAAATAAAAAGTTGAACATCTTTTCTTTTTATAAATTAATCATAAATAAATTAAAATAAAAAATAACTTAAATGGAATATTACACATAAAATGTCAACATTAAAGAATACACAGGAGGTAACCTTTACATCAAAGTCAATATTTTTTCCATCAATACAGTAGTTTTAGCAGCTTTCTTATTAAGTGATGAGCAGAAAGATTCATAAAATAATTTCAAATCAATACAAAAAAATCCTAAAATTGGGCATACAATCAGTAACTTTACATTTGTGAAGATGAAATAGGCCACAAAGAGTTAACAGTTTTAAGATATCATCCAGCTCCTTTGATCCTGATTCCTAAATTAAAAATAGTACATTACATCAAAACTAAAAAGTTTGTTGTAAGCCGAGAAAACAAGCCAAGACATTTCTTTCCAAAAATCCTTTGCATACTTGCATTCAAAAAATAAGTGTGATATTGTTTCCAAATTAGAATTACAGAATGTGCATTGTGAAGAGATGTCCAACTTAAATTTTGAGAGTAAAGAATTACAGGGATAGTACATATGAAGAATTTTATAGTAAAGTTCTTTCATCTTGTTAGGTAACAGAAACTTGTTAATACCGGCCCATATTTTAATAGTAGAAAGAATAGGGTAATTTATTTTCCACTTATAAAATGCTTTAGGATGACAACTAAGCTTCTTAATAAGGATTTTTCTAATCCAGAAATTGTTACATTTAACATTAGAAAGCTCCAGACCTCCAGCACAAATTTTTGGCATTTCACATTTTGAAGATCTGTAACAATTTGCCCTAACCAAATGTAACAGTTTAGGTGAAATAGAATTAATAACCCATTCATACACTCTAGATGAGGTATCCACTTCAAAGATTTCTGAGGGTCGGGGCGGTTGGTGACAGCTGGATTGTGACTGGAGCGCTGATGGTAGGAAGTAGCATAGATTCCGGAAGTGATCTGGAAATGGATGATGATGTGGGAGATGTGGATAGTGGAGGCGACGAATGGAGAGCAGTAGAAAATCGGAAAAGAAATAAAAGTTGGGGACAAATTTCAGAAACGGATAGTGAAAAAGGAAATCACCAGGTAAGACGAAGGAAAAAGGAGTATAAGGTATTGATTAAGTTTACTGGGTCTGTAAATGCTATTAATCCTTTAAAACTAACAAAAACTCTAAAAGAAACAATAGGGACAGTTGAAAGCTTTAAGACATGGAGGGATGGCAAGCTGATGTTGTTTTGTAAAGACAGTAGGCAGCAAAAAAACAGCTCTAGGAATAAAATCGATAATTGAAAATAAAGTTGAATGTTCCATACCAGAAGATAAGAATTCCCAGCAAGCAATTTTCTATTAGACGTCTAAATATAGCCTAGACGTCTAGGCTAAAACGAGGCTAAATTTGGGCTGTCAGTGAAAATCTAATAGACGTCTAATCATAGCCCAAGAATAGACTAGTCATCAATTAGACGGCTAATAAACGACTACATATAATATACATATACATCTAATAGACAACAAAATGGCAATCCATACATTCAGCTTTTATTAAGAAAAATAAAATTTTTGACAACTTAAGACAATACAAAATTATAAAAATACAAAAGAATTAATAACAAAATAAAATGTTATAAATACAATACACCTAAATATAAATATTATGATAAAAAATCTGGAGTTTTTAACAATTTAAGATAATAAAAATATAAAAATTTAAAAATTAAATATTTTAAATAACTTAAGAAAAAATCTAATACAAATCAAGAGCATATTATCACACTTAACATTAAAACATTACGGATAAATGACAACATAAAAAAAGATTAACCCTTTTATTGGTTTACTTTTAACAAATAAAACAACCAACAGTGAACTTAAAGGAAATGATTAATTATTGGTTTTATTTCTTGTTTAAAATGCCTCCAAACTGCATTCCTCAAGTCCAGCTCTGTTGCTGACGGGAAGTTGGTCATCACAGCATCTGCCAAATAAGAAGAAAAAAAAAACACAAGAAAAGCTTGACATATTTTTTACTTGAATTACACTTATTGTGACGGAGTCATTCTCTTTTGCTTGGATGCCAACTAAAAACAAAACCGAGATATATAGTGTATCACCATTCACTGTGTTAAAAAAGAGAGAAGCTCTCTGGTAAATGTTGTGTGTTTTATACACATACCTCTAATGACCGAGAACAGTGCAGTCTTTTCAAATTCC
>NW_015507797.1:40020-42721 GCF_001515645.1 Sinocyclocheilus grahami | reverse complement strand
TTTTAAAATCGATTGAGTTTGTAAACACATACAAATGATAAAACTTTTACTCTATTAAATTTTGCAATGAATCCTCTGAACTCATGCGTGCTGAACCGTGGGCTAGCCACGGGTCACTATCAACTACAATCTGCTCCCTTCACTAAAATGTCACGGTTCCTGAACATGATAACAAATAATATAGATAAATAATGAACACATGTCAAAACGAAAACACAGATACTTACAAGACCAAGTAGGAATGGTCCTTTATCGTTTGTTGTTTGCCCGCTGCTCTCCGACAGGTAAAATGCTCGCTCGTGTAAAAAAAATTCAAAACACAACACTGATCTCTAACTCTCATGTCTCGCGTTGCCAGTAGTCATGTCTCAGTAGGGTGGGCGAAAATTACATGTAAACAATTTTAAGGCTATTTTGGCTATACTCATCGCTGGTCTGGTTATTGGTATAGGGCTATAGCCAAGCTATTAAAATTAGACCACAGATCTCCTCGATTTCGCCGGGTGGGCTAAAAGCAGGCTACACATAGCCCGTCTAATTTAGAGCTAAATCGTGGCTACATATAGACCATGTCATGAAATGACACTTACCTTTGTAGATATTATTGACACTGCGAACATGATGCGATATCAACAATCTCATGCGCTGTCTGGCCAAAAACTACAGTGAATCAGGTTTGACTAGAAGTGGGCTACAGATAGCCGCTCGGACTACGAGCTAAATCATGGCTACGCACAGGCTACGTATTGAACATGTCAAAGAAATGAAACCAAACACCCTGTAAACGCTGTTGACTTTGCTTAAATGATGGAATATCATACATCTCACAAGTTATTTTGCCAAAAAATGACATGAAACCAAATTCAAGGTTATTTGGGCTAGAAGTGGGTTACATATAGCCGGACTATATCGGGTCTATGCTTAACCGAGACGTTGAAATGACGGCTATTGCTTGCTGGGTTGGGTCAGAGGTGTTATAACGGGAATTCCAACGGATGTTGCAGATGAGAAGATTAAAAGTAATATAACTGGAGCAGCAGTAAAGTGTGTCAGACGGCTCAAGTGCGTCAGGAATAATGAAAAGACAGACAGCCTATCAGTAATGTTAAACTTGGAAATAGACTGCCTCAGAGAGTTTATTTGGAATTTGTAAGCTATACGGTTAGACCATACGTTCCCCCACTGCTAAGATGTTACAAGTGTCAAAAATTCGGTCATGTTGCGGCAGTATGCAGAGGCAAACAGAGATGCGCGCGGTGTGGAGGTGATCATGAGTATGGCAAGTGTGGACAAGGTGTAAATCCTAGATTTAGAATGGCGGAAGTAATAACATATGCTGAGGCTTTGAAGTACGGAAAAATGCGGTGAAGGTTCAAAACGTTAGAATGGCGGAAGGAATAACATATGCTGAGGCTTTGAAGAAAGTAAATCAGATACCTAAAGTAACTGAAACTAGGAATGCAACATTACAATCGAAACATTTGAGGAAAGAGTAAAGTAAAGGTAAAAAGGAGGAGTGAATTGCTCTGCTCAAACCGAAAGCAGGACTGAAAGAATTAGAATCATTATCAGAGCTGCTGAAAAGTACTTGGATTTTGAGAATGTTACTGTTGATATGATAAATGAAAGGCTCAAGATGCAACAACAAAGAGTCAAATAGCAAATAGTCAGTCAACATGTGGTGGTTCTTAATGGTATTAAGCTTAATTGCTAATGGACAAGAGTTGAAGAAATTTATAGCAAACCAAGAGAATGGTCCAGATGTAATATGTATACAGGAAACTTGGCTTAAACCACAACTTAATTTTATAATTCATGGGTATGTTGCAATTCGGAGAGATAGACATCAAGGAAATGGTGGTGGGGTAGCAACCTTTATTAAACAAGGAATTGGGTATAGAGCAGTTGAGGATGATGGGAAACTAGAAGTTGTGGTGGTGGAAATATGGGAAGGCTCACGGAGTATTAGAATAATTCACTTTTACAATCCATGTGATAGGTTAAACAAGGATACTCTAGAAAGTATTGGAGGGGATGGGAAGCAAAAAGTGGTGTGGTGATTTTAATGCTCACAGTTCGTTATGGGGAAGCACAAAAACAGACAGTAATGGAGAGATCATTGAAGACATGCAAGATTTGGGAGGATTAGTTTGCATCAATGATGGCAGTTATACTAGAATCGATTTATCTAAGACAATCACAAGCAATGCGAATTTGTTGCGGAGCTTTTAGATCGTCCCCATTATCAGCAGTTCAGGTAGAGATGAGCGAGATGCCTCAAGAATTTCGTAGGCTCAAGTTAAGGATGAGGTACTGGATAAGTATAAAAGGACATTCGGACGTTCATCCAGTCAAAATGGTGTTGAAGGACTGTTGGGAATATGAATACAAAAAGTTATCAAGCTTTGGATGGAAGGCCAATGAGGAAGCACAGAAAATGGGTTTAAGTGATATACATATTGCCCCTACTGTGGCTAGGTCAGCAATTCCTCCTTGGCTTTTCCCAATGCCTTTGATTGATATCCAGTTACATAAAGAAAAACATAACAATGAAACAAATGTATTAGAAGGTTCAGCTGTACAGAAATATATAGATCTTACATATTATAGTGTAGTTCAAATATACACTGATGGTTCAAAGGATCCAGACTCTGGGAAAACAGCTGTAGCAGTATATATTCCCATATTCAAAATTAAAATG